>NC_082640.1:149812367-150115397 GCF_028023285.1 Balaenoptera ricei
ATGCAAATCAAAACTACAATGAGAAAAAAAAAAAAAAAACTACAATGAGGTATCACCTCACACCAGTTAGAATGGGCATCATCAGAAAATCTACAAACAACAAATGCTGGAGAGGGTGTGGAGAAAAGGGAACCCTCTTGCACTGTTGGTGGGAATGTAAATTGATACAGCCACTATGGAGAACAATATGGAGGTTCCTTAAAAAACTAAAAATAGAATTACCATATGACCCAGCAATCCCACTACTGGTCATATACTCAGAGAAAACCGTAATTCAAAAAGACACATGCACCCGAATATTCATTGCAGCACTATTTACAATAGCCAGGTCATGGAAGCAACCTAAATGCCCATCAACAGACGAATGGATAAAGAAGAAGTGGTACATATATACAATGGAATATTACTCATCCATAAAAAGGAACGAAATTGAGTCATTTGTTGAGAAGTGGATGGATCTAGAGACTGTCATACAGAGTGAAGTAAGTCAGAAAGAGAAAAACAAATATCGTATATTAATGCATGTATGTGGAACCTAGAAAAATGGTACAGATGAGCCGGTTTGCAGGGCAGAAGTTGAGACACAGATGTAGAGAACAGACATATGGACACCAAGGGGGGAAAACTGCGGTGGGGTGGGGATGGTGGTGTGCTGAATTGGGCGATTGGGATTGACAAAAAGAAAAAAAAAAAAAAATAGTCATGTTGAGTATTCCCCACAAAATGACCTAATCAGATCTCCCTACATTAAGGCCACAGTCACAAATTCAGCCGTAAAAAGAAAGCCAGGATTCCTAGACATCTGCATAAAGCCTCCAACATGAGAAACAGAGACCAAAACCAACAAACCAGAAATCAACTTAAAGGAAACAGAGACTATGTGAGGATATGAAAACTGTATATAAACTCTCTTACATCCTCAGGGAGAAGAGAGGAGATTTTGAACTTATGAAACAAAAACAGCATGTTATAAGAAGGAACAAAGATAAAGCTTGAGAGCTCTTGGAAATTGACATAGGCTAGGAGAAAAAAAAATTCAATAGAAGGATTAGAAAATGAGCTTGAGGAAAACTTCTAGACCATAGAGTGAAAAAAAAAGACAAAATTACAGAAAATCATAGAAAGAGGATAAGAAAATTAGAAAATTAATCCAGAAGACTCGAATTCCAAACAGTAAGAGTTTCAATAAAGATAAGAAAAAGGAGGAACTCTCAAGAAAATAACTCAAGAAAATTTCCCAAGAGTGAAAAATAGGTATATCCAAATGATGAAATATGCCCATTGAGAATCTAGAAAAGTGGATGAAAACAGAACCAAAGAAAAAGATATCACCATAGTATTTCCTAATACTGGGTACCAAAAGATTTTAAAGGTTTCCAGAAAGTAAGAAGAGAGAAAAATATATTATTTACAAGCATCAAGATTTGAATCGATCTGACACCAAAAGCAAAAGCAATAAAAGCAAAAATAAGCAAGTGGGACTACAACAAAATAAAAATCTTCTGACCAGCAAAGGAAACCATCAACAAAATGAAAATGCAACCTATTGAATGGGAGAAAATATTTGCAACTCAGATATCTTTTAAGGGGTTAATATTCAAAATGTATAAAGAACTCATACAACTCAACTGCAAAAAAAAAAAATTCAATTTGAATATGGGGCAGAAGATCTGAATAGACATGTTTCCAAAGAAGACATACAAATGGCCAACAGGTACATGAAAAGATGCTCAACATCACTAATCATCAGGAAAATGCAAATTAAAAACACAATGAGATATCACCTCACACCAGTTAGAATGGCGATTACAAAGAAGTCAAGAAATAACAAGTGTTGGTGAGGATGTGGAGAAAAGGGAATCATTGTGCACTGTTGGTGGGAATGAAATTGGTGCAGCCACTATGGAAAACAGTACAAATATTCCTCAAAAAATTAAAAATAGAAGTACCAGATGATCTAGCCATTCCACTTCTGGGTGTTTATCTGAAGAAAATAAAAACACTAACTGGAAAAGATATATGCATCCCCATGTTCATTGTAGCATTATTTACAATAGCCAAGATATAGAAACAAACCTTAGTGCCCATCAATGGACAAATGGAGAAAGAAAATGTGGTATATAGATATATGTAATAGAATATTATTCAACCATGAAAAAATGAAATCCTGCCAAAAAAAAAAAAAAAAACCAGAAACAAAAAAATGAAAAAACCAAGCTCACAGATACAGATAATAGATTGGTTGGTGGCAGTTGTCAGAGACAGAGGGCAGGGGGTGGGAGAACTGAGTAAAAGGAGTCAAAAGGTACAAAGTTCTAGTTATAAAATAAGTCATGGTGATGCAATGTACAGCGTGGTGACTATAATATCATATGGCATATTTGAAAGTTGCTAACAGAGAAGATGTTAAAAGTTCTCATCACAAGAAATAAAATTTTTTGTAACTATGTAAGGTAATGGATGTTAAGTCGACTAATTGTGATGATCATTTCACAATGTATACAAATACCAAATCATTATGTTATATACCTGAAACTAATAAAAATGTTACAGGCCATTATACCTCAATTTAAAAAATAAAAATAAAAAGACTTGACTGGAATCAGTCTTCTGAATAGTTCCATTCAAAATTCAAAGGAGGAATGCCCCAAAATTCTGACATAAAATCATTTCTAACCTTTAAATCTCTACCTAGATGAACTCTCAATTAAGTGTAAGGATAAATGAAAGCCATTTTAACACATGTATAATCCTCCCCCCGCCCAAATATCTTTTATCTATCCTTTCTCTTAAGGCTAATATTGTAAGAGTTGTTTCTTGAAAACAGACATAGAAAACAAAGAGTCCATAAAAGAGAAAGGCAAAGGGAATCCTGAAGATCACGGATGAAGGGAGGTATCAGGCTGAGAGCTGTGGATCAGACTCCAGAGATTAGGTCAGAATAGTCAGAAGGCTCCAAGAAAGGTGTCTCCAAAGACAAGATGTTGATCACTATCTAATATGAGCATATTGAGAAAGAGCTACACAATACAGAAGACTTTGGAAATGAAATAAAGAGAAGCACATGGAAAACTAAGAAAAATATTTGATGACCATAACTACCCTGGGGAAAACCAAATGTGGCATGGGAAAATAATGATAGAATACCACACAACTCAGATAGAAATAGTGTTTGCAAGTCATAAAAATGAACACAGACTATTGATTCAATCAAAAGCATGATCTAAATATACTGAGAAGATAGAAAATTGGAAATGTATATATGTGTATGAAGTGGTGGTTAAGGGACAGGGGGCATTTTCCAAAGATGAAAGTCAATAGCTAATGACTGAAACTGAAAATCCTTTCCAATAATCATGGTATTTAGAGAAAAAAAAGATAAATATTACCCCAAAAGTAAAAATATTTTAAAGTAGTCTCTGGGAAATGGGAAAAGGTGTGGAGAAAAGTAAACCTCTATTTTTCAAAATAAACCTTGAAGTACTATTTGACTCTTTATGTGCATGTACTACTTTGATGTAAAAATTAAATTAAAAAAAAAAACAAAACAGGCAGATAATCTGAATTACCTTGCAAATTAAATTAAAAAGAAGCCAGGAACACCAGAGGTTCAGAAAATATTTGGGATTTCCGTCCCTTCCTCTGTGTGACTTGGGTTCTTTCTTGTTTATCTCAGCTGTCTTGTCTGGTGCTGTCATATTAACCAACTTCCATTACAATCACCACCTTTTTTTCCTCTGGGAATTTCTCTCTGATGACTAAACTAACAGTTAGAGTCACACAGCTATAGGAAGCCTCTCACCAAACATCAAAATCCAGTAAAATCTCTCTTTGGGTGAATGGAAATACTCGTTTTAAGATGCATATTTCTCTAAAATACACTTATATGATTTTCTTTCTTTAGCAAACAAAAACCAAAAAATGATTATCTCTGCTTCTGACCTAAGTTGAAAGAGTCCTAACCTTATGTTGCCTCTATAGAATAGAATATCCAAACTTTATCATCAAATTCTGTCTATGGTACAAATGGTTGTTTCCAAACCACTTAAATTCCCAGGTGGTTCCCTTCTATAAGCAATGAAAAGAAAGAGATTGGGAGTGCGGCAAATTCATTCACTTATGCCAGAAACTCACTTATGATTGAGGATGAGGAACACGTGAGATTGTGTGTGTATGTGTGTGTGCACACACACATACATACACGCACACACAGTATTTTCATCCCTCTAATCCCTTGCTCTTCCTAATGGCCCCTCTGCCATCCTCCCACTGAAACAGTGGCAGTCACTTTTCAAGGAAAGTGTAAATACAGCTGAGAACAAAGAAAGCAGCATAGCTTTGAATTTCAAATTAGACATTTTTCAATCCCATAGCCAAAACAATAATCTTGAAAGCATAGATTTCCTTTGCAAGTGCCAGGCCCCTGAGATAGCAAATGGCTTTTTTGTTGTTATTCTTCTTGTGCTTTGTTTTTATTGTTAAATCTTAGCTCTTTTCCCAGAAAACATGGGGTCAGAGGAAGGGGCAGTGAAACCTAGGTGGGCAGAATAGAAAGAAATACAGGTGAAAAAAAGAAACCTAAAATAGGCTGAGGGGAAATCTGAAAACAACAGAGAAGTGTATCTTACTTCCCATCCAGAATTCTGGGACATGACAGACACAGAGTGACAGGTACAACCACAGGACAGATGCAGCATCAAAGGGCATTTTGAAAGGTAGAAAAGAGTAGGGGAGTGTGGGTCACAAACTAAGTGAGCTCTGTTACAGAAAACTGAAGTCAATCACATATTCATATATCTAAGTTTTATTGTATGTCTATTTAAAGCCAACACTAAAATCTCAGTTCTGGAGAACCAGTATGGTTTTGCTTTGCTCATAATTTACAACTTTTCACATATGGAGTACCAAAATCCATTCATTCATTTCTAAAGAATTTGTTGAGCACCTACTATGTTCCTGTTATACCAGAGATACAGAGTTGAATCAAATAGACAAGCTCCCTGTCTTCCTGGCTCCCATTCTAGCTGGAGAGACAAGCAGTAAATATATAAAGAATCAAAAAATATAATTACAGACCATAATAAAGGGATAATGGGATATAAATAAAGGGCAGGGATACTTTAGACAGACTTTGGAAGAAGGTTCTCATGGCAGGAAACCAGAGAAAGGGGGCATGAATCATCAATCCCTGATTATTTTCCCACCATAGAGGTCGGAAGAAAAAAATATCCTTCTGGAAGAGTCTCTTCCCTCTTGGCATCATCACCTTAGCTCCTTTCCACCCCTGCCTGCCAAGCAGCACCCATGCTCCAAATGCTTTCTCCACCCTCCTTTGAAATCTCAGCATCTCTTTTCTCTTCACTGTGATAGTGAGCTAGTTTGTCAGCACAGCACATGTCTGTGCTGACATGCTGATGGGGGCTAGAGACTTCCACCTTTCAGAGAACAAAATGACAGTTTCACAGGGGCCTTCTGGAGGGAAGGACGTGCAAAGCAGGGATCATCAGGTGAAGTGATCAGGGATATATCTGAAAGATGGCTGGCTCCCTTAAATCACTCCTGGTAGGGAGACACTGCTCAGCCTATCAGGAGAGCTGCCCTTGATCTTTCAATAATTTGTTGCCAGTATCACAGTGTTCAATATTTAAGAGACAGAGTATAATGATCCAACAAAGCAACAGAGAAGAAATAGCCAGAGCAGTGGGAGGGGAACCAGGGAGAGATAAACATCAAAGAAGCTGTGAAAGATGACATTAGTAGAGCCATTTAAAATAGAGCCGGAACAACCATTCCAGAGGAATAACCTTGTACATCCCATTTTCTGTACCTCTGAACTGGACCAATCTGCCACCATTCCAAGAAGTAAGCAGAAGAAACCAGAATATCCTGTCTATTGAAAGGATTGATAAATGAACATTTACCTAGTGACTACGTCACCTGACCAATCAATGAAGTACAAATCTAGCTTTACATCATCTTGTACCAATGAACACTTCTAAAAAACAACAACTTACCTCATCTTCCTTTCTTTTTCATGAGAGAAAACCCTGAGCCCCTCTCATATAATCAGAACACTATTTGGGTTTCTACCTATATATGTATACCCTCAATTGTAATTCCTTTATCCCAAATAAACACTTTGCCTCTTGAACTGGATTCTTGTTTTTTAGGTCGACAAAGCCAAGGGAGATGTCTCTATATGCATGAAAAGGTGTTTGCGAATTTTGGCAAATGTACTTTGAGAGGTGGTACAGGAGAAGAAGTCCACTTTCAATAGGTAGAAAATGGAGATAAGAAAGTAAAGCACATGCTTTAGGAAGCCTACTTAAAATGGGAAGAACTGGTAGATAGTCAATAGTTAAAGAGAGCACAAAGTCAAGTGTTTTATTCACATACGTGTATTTTTTTAGGATTGAAGAGACATGACCATGTTTATGGGCTGATGAGAAAGAGCCAGTAGAATGATAGAGAGATGGACAACACAGAAAAGAGAAGGGAAAAAATTGCAGGAAATAAAATATCAAGAGACAATGCATATCTATGTCCACACCCAAGACCACAGAACTCTGGGTTCATACATGTAACTGCCCATTAGACATGACAAATGACCATGCACAACTTAGCTTCACAGTTGTTTGTACCAAAAGCCTAAAAGTAAATACTGACCTTCACTTTCTCTCATACCCTTACATTTTATTGGTCCTAACCATTTGTCCAGAATCTAATCAATTCTAACTACCACCACCATCATCTCTCAACTTGACTATTAACCTGTCTGCCCTCTTGCATCCTTGTCCCGTTATATCTCATCTTCCACGCAGCAGCCAGATTGATCTTTATAAAACATAAGACAAATCATACCACTCTTTGGCCCCAAACCTTCAAAAGTCCCCCATCTGAGTCAGAAGAAAAGCCACTACCTTGGCCTACAAGGTTTTGTGTGTGTTGCCCGCCCCCTCCCTCTCAGTCCCCGTCCCCCTCCTCTACCCTGCCTTTGTCAGAAGGGGGTCAGGAACAAAAGGAGTGCATGTTTGCTACAGTTGTCCTTTCTTTTTCAGAGAAATAAAAGGGGGGCCATCTGCTGAGATGAAGAAGGGTCATCAAAGGTTTAGAGAAGTGGAAAGAAAACATTGCGAGTTGCATAAGAATAGCTGCTCAGCAAACGTGAGCAGGAGATGACCTAAAATAAGTAAAGATCCCTAAGGTTGTGAACCATGCATTTTAGTGGCACCTATTCACAGGGTTGTGTGGTTTATTCCAGCTAGTGCTCAGCAATCCTGGAACAGGAGCAAAAGAGGCAGGTAGATCCAGATTGGGAATTGTTTAGGGATGATGGAATCTAGAGAGTCAGTGTGCGTAATGGTGGGGAGAGGTGCAGGGAAGTGATGTTATTCTCAAGGCTGGCCCTCCTAAGGGAAGGAGTTGGGGGAACACACCTACTATGAAGGTCCTTTGAGGCCTTTTCTAAGGAATCTGACAGGCAAACACATACACAGCTCAGTATAAGAAAAGTCCCAAATATGTCTTGGCTTCCACCCCAAAGGCTCATTAAAAGAGTCAACACTAGACCTGTCTGCTTTGCTAAAGTCTAACCAGAGGCATGAGTTTAAGTTTCCTTCCCTTACAGATTCATTTTAAATCTGTAAGTCTCCCAAATTAGACTTTCACATATTAAGCCTTTTGGGGGTTGTTAAACATAAATTTGACTTTAAAGAAGATAGGATCTAAAAGGGTAGTTCCAGAGCTATCTTCAGAGAGAATTTTTAAAAGTCTCCAATATTTCCAAAGAGTCAACCTGGATATAGTTCTCATCCCATAGAAATCTTCTTTCCTACACACACAGCCCAAACCCAAGACCGTGTGCCTGGCACCTGAACTCCAAGGGAGGCCTACCTCAGTCACCACAATATTTGTAAAAATTAAGTAAGTAGGTAAGAAGCAGTCACTTGGGAACTAGTTGGCTTAGAAATTGCCCCAAAGAAAATTCCCTCTTGGAGCATTCCAAAGCAGTTCTTAAATCCATGCATAAAGGTCATTGGGGATGATATTTATCTTAACATGTTCTAAATATATTCATCTATGGATTTGTTAGTCCTTCAACCTGTGGGAAAAAAATCTAACTATTTTATCTCCAGCAAAATTTAAATCATATGTCCACTGATCCTTGATACTACTTATGTAGGGATCATGCAATTCCCCAGTGCTCTCTATGGCAGAGCACCACTTCTCCTACAAGGTAACAACCTGTCCCAGGCAATATACATTCACAGAAATCAAAACTAAATTTATTCTAAGGTCCCAAATCATCTTGTAGTCATCAGTAAATAAAATTCTCTCTTGACTAAAATGCCTGTTCTTAGAAAGTGGAATTTCATAAAAAACTTCTCTCAAAGTCAGTTTTTTGTTTTTCTATTTTGTAACATGAAATTCCTCTCAAACTCCATGCATATATAATACACCTAATAATCTAATTTAAATATATTTTATTGAACTTGAAAGTTGATTCAGATAAAAGCAACACCGGCAGTGAAAAATACGGTACAAGCATAGTCTACCTGCACTAGGTTAACGGCTACTGATTAAAATTATTTTCCTTCACATAGAAAACAAAAAAAGACTTAGAGCTCATAAAGACAAATGCCCCTGTGGCTCTCTCCCTTCAACTATCCAATGAAACTACTCATGGAAGGTCACATGGCCTCCTAATTCCAGCCAGATTGCCCCTGATTCAATATCCATTGTCTTGCTGTTCCCCCTTACTTCTTGAAGTTCTCTCTCATTCTTTGTTAGCAACAAACCCTTCTTCTGGATCCATGCTTCCTTTTTACCCCTCTGGGTTCTCTTCCTAACCTCTCTGGCTCTCCTTCCTCCAGGGTCCACCCTTGGCCAGCTTCATTCTGGCTCTATCTTGCATGCTCTTGACAACAATTCCTTTCTCTACACTGTGATTCCTAAAGAGATTTCTCAGTGCCTCATGTCTCTGGAACCCAAAGCCACACTTCTAACTTCTATCACTTCTAACCTCATGGACATCTCTAACAAATGACCTGAAGACCCCTCACACTCAACATGTCCAAAAAAGAACTGCACTCTTGCCCCAGTAATACCTGCGCTTTCTTTCTCATCTTAGAAAAGAGCTTTGTCTTTCACTCAGCTGAATTAGCCAGAAATCTACAAGTGCTTTTGAACTCTTCCTTCTACCATATCTCACTCATTCGTTCGATCACCATAACAACTTGAAAAAATGTTTCAGCAACTTTACAATCTCTTACTGAGTATTTCAAATAACTCTGTAATGTAGGGACTATTATCTCCCTTTTACCGATGATGGTTTAGATAATTGATGTAAATTCTTAATAAGTGATAAAAAAAAAATCGAACCTAGATTTGTCTGATTCCAAAGTCCATGGTCTTCTCACAGCCGATACTGTCTGTGCTAGACCATGGGAAACGATGGGTCATGTGCCAAATGCCACCTGCTTAAAGCTTTACTGGAACACAGCTCTGCTCATTGGTTTGTGTACTGTCTATGGCTGCTTTAGCACCACAGCAGCACAATGAGTAGTTGCAGCAGAGACATTATGGCCCTTGAAACCTAAGACAGTTACAATCTGGCCCTTTACAGAAAAAAAGAAAAAAAAAAAAAAAAAGATTTTACCAATTCTAAGCCGTACCATCCTCCCTATCCCTACCACCTCATTTATGTCTTCCTAGATTACTGCCACAGCCCCCAACTTGCTTCTCTGCCCACAGCCTGTATCTCCTCCAAACTATCCTCTGCACTGAAAAACAAAATCCTTCTTCTTTAGCTCATAACCTTTAGGATAAAAGACAAACTCCTTCTCAAGCTATACAAAGCCTTTTGGCACCTTGGTTCCTTTCTTCCTCCCCATCCACATCTACTTTCTCTTCAAGCCAAAGTGAAATACACGGACTGCAGCAGAAAAAGCCAACCCAGTTCATTCCTATGTTTTTTCACATGGGTTCTCTTTACCTGGAAAGTACCTAAATCCTGCCTCATTCACCGACTTGTTTTTGTATTCTGAGCTCAAGAGTCACTTTCTCCTAGAAACCTTCCTGGATTCCTCAGGCTGAGGCAGGTGAACTTGTTTATTCATTTGTTTATTCAACATATGTTTAATTAGCACAGCTACCAACCAGGCACAATACTTTGTGTTAAAAATACAATAAACAGGACAACCAGAGACTCTGTTCTTACCAGCCTTACTCTTCAGCCCAAGTTCCTTATTCACCTGTTCAAAGTCTTAGCTCTTAGTTCACAGTACTAAGAGATGAGATGAAGATAGAGATAGAGAGATAGGGACTGGGACGGGGATGGGCAATGGGGATGGAAACTGAGATGGGAACGGAGATGGGGTTGAAAAGAATGAGAGAGGGAGAGAGAGAGAGGATTCAGTGATATTTTTTTGTCTGACACTCACCATACCGCTAACTTACTGAGGGCTAGGAAGTATCCAGGCTGTCTTCCTAATACCAATAACTACCAGAACATCTGGCATAATGCTGAATGAATTCAATAATTTTGAGTAATACAGGGACACAAGGTAGTTCCAGAGATCAAATCCTTGCAAAGAGGTGGGCTACTTAATAGGCGAATGAGAAAATTTCCTGTTGTTTTCTGGGAAAAAAACTTTATAGAATCTGAGAGGTTTTGTGAAAATGTGACTAGGCATAAAAAGAAACATGAGTATAAAAGAACATTCCCGCAAAAGATACAAGTTCTATTTTGAATAAGAAACAGAGAGTAAAGTCCACGTCACAGTCTTTTTCAAACTACTGGACTGTACATCTGAAACTACTAAGCCATAAAAAAAGGTGCCTATAACCCTGAACTTTGGGCTCCATGAAATATTTTTCTTCATGGGATACACAGCTCATTAAAGAAAAGAGAAGGGGCTTCCCTGGTGGCGCAGTGGTTGAGAATCTGCCTGCCAATGCAGGGGACACGGGTTCGAGCCCTGGTCTGGGAAGATCCCACATGCCGCAGAGCAACTGGGCCCGTGAGCCACAATTGGTGAGCCCATGCGTCTGGAGCCTGTGCTCCACAACAAGAGAGGCCGCGATAGCGAGAGGCCCGCGCACCGCGATGAAGAGTGGTCCCCACTTGCCGCAACTAGAGAAAAGCCCTCGCACAGAAACGAAGACCCAACACAGCCATAAATAAATAAATAAATAAATAAATTTTAAAAACCCACCCTGTAAGGCAGGAATGATTATTTAAAAAAAAAAAAAGAAAGAAAAGAGAAGAAGAAGAGAAGTCTTTTTTATAAGCAGGGGTAAAGCAGATACAAAGAATTGACCCAGTTTCTAAAATAAACATTAAGCTTAAAGCTCTCTCCATCTGGTTAAAACTAAAACCAGAATTAAAAATCAGTGTGTTCACACTCCATTTCCTACCTACACCACAATAGTGAGGGCAAGAAAAAATTTAACACATAACTTAAAGATATTATATCTGTGTCACCTAAAGTTTCATGTTAAGATTTGTAAAGAAACTTTTTTTTAATTTTGGAAAAGTGTAACAACTCACTTTTAACCTGCCTCGATATCCATCCAGGCCAAATATCCTTCAGAGTCCCCACTGGGCACTCTCCCTGGGGTCTATTCCTATGCCCTGAGGCAAATGCCTTTCAGTCTTCCTAGCTTCCTAACTTCTATATGGAAAAACACTGCTCTTTCCAAAAGTATAATTTTTTTCTCCATAATATTCCCTGAAGTTCTTCCCTCTAAACTCTTTATTAAATATATTCCATATAAGATATATCTTATTCTCCATAAAACAAGATATGCACTGTATATGAAAAGCCCTAAAACTTTTAAGTGACACCCCTTCCTTTTCCATATTAACCTCATCTCCAATAACCAGTCCAATTCTAAGGACAGTGGCATAACTGCGCTAACTGAATCTTAGATATACAGAATGTTAGTACTGAAAGGAACCTTAAAAGTCATTTATCTCAACTCTGCATTTCACACTTGAAAAAATTAAAAACCCAAAGAGATCCAAAAACTATCCAAGGTCACACAGGCCTTTGCTCCACCTTATTCTGTATTCTCCCAATCTCTGAGTCTCACCATCTTGTATTTATTTCCATTTCCTATGGAGGGGGGTGAGGGCAATGCCCATAATCTCAGCTTGGGTTTTATCTGAACCCCACAGAGAGTGCTAACTGAGCCCATGAACTGGAGAATATGATGTGTGGCATCTGTCTCCTCTGCGTGACGCTGAGTGACCAGAGTGTAACTAAGTGTTCCCTGGTGGCTCTTAACCACCCACATGGAGATTCAAATTTCCTGTCATACACATCCTACTCCCCTGCTATTCTTCTAAATGTGTTAAACCATTTGCCAGTGCATTACAGAAAGTCCTGAGACTATTTGATCTATCATGGATTACATCCTATTTAAAAATTGCAGATTAGCATTATTATGACAGGGTTTCCTCACTACCAATTAAACCTCGCAATTTTCATATTTGTAGTTTTTCATTTTGCTTTGCTTTACTTTTAGGGACTTAGTTTGCATGGCATCCTACCAGGACAGATTCTGAGTGTCATATACCACGTGAGGTAGGAAGCCTCAATTTAGCAACTAAGCAGACAACAATGGAAAGAGAGAAAAATGTTTTTAAATAAAATAAATACCCAAATACTTACAGTCCTTTGAAATATACTGTCTACATGTTTACTAATGTATTTAATATTTTATAGTATATTAAAAGAAAACAAAGCAAACAAAAGCAAACTAATTTATGGTCGGACATGATTCATGGCAAAAAGTTATTCACATTTTTATTTTGTTTCTTTTTTTTATAAAATTGTAGTGAAAGATGCAAATGTAAAGTTTTTTATAATTGTTGGATTAAACTAAAATATTTTATGTGATTATTTAGTAATGAAGAAGGAGCTAAGCAATTGCTTTCTTGATAAATCTTTAAAAGAGGATTCATAAAAATACATTAAGACAAAAAGGATAATCATATCAGAATATTCCAATTCATATTCCTTTGCTTTATAGCCATCAAAACAAATTATCAGTGTATGAAGGTGCTTTCTAAATAGAAGCAAAATCAGTCAGTCTGCTAATCTTTGGGGAAAAAAAGAAAGTTACTAGGGGCTCAATCATAAGATTATATGAATGAAATGGATTTGAAAATATTTCAGGAAGGCATCATCAAGTATTTACTGAGCAAATTAGCAGAGATTACTCACATCTTGATCTAAAAAATAAGGTATGCTATTCTCCACAACTGCTGCAGAACTAAACTTCGAAAATGCTCTTTTTCACAAAAGCCCTTTAGTAGTGAATTTCGTGAATATCAGCAGAGTAGTCAGGTTCACTCAGAACTGACTGTCCTGGGGTAGTAATGGCTGCTACCAGAACCAAGGAGTGCACTCAAGGCATAGCGCATGCCAAAACTAAGAGAAGACAAATTTGAGGTAAAAAAACACATGGTTGTCGGTCTATGTAAGAAACAACCCTTCCAGATCTGGAATCTGAGCAGGAAGATTCTCTACCTAGAGGGAATGTAGGAACAAAGGATATAAGCCTAAGAAATCCCTAGGTAGCAGGTAAGAGAAATACTCTGGGATCCTGCTGACATAGAAGGGATCAAGAGGAAACATAAGGTGACTGGGATTGAAGGGAGGCCACGGTCATAAACTTTGTTTGAAGATTTGCCTGATATCAACAAGGAGACCTTTGAGACTGTGGTCCAGGACAGAGTCTACATGCAATTTAGCATCAGGGGGAAATCTAACAGGGAAGAGCGAATTCTGACTCCGCGTTGGTTCTGTTTCTTTAACTTTTACCTTTGCTTTTCATTGCTTTTCTTATTATAATCACTATCTACAGCTGTAAGCATACATAATGGCCTGCCACAGGGAACCCTGACCCTCTGCCTGACAAACTAAAAGGCTTTTGTTCAGCTCACAGAGAGACATTCTGACCCTGCCCACCTGTGAATGGCTGCAGAAAAGAAGAAATTAACACATCCCCTCCCCATGCAGGCCAAGCAAGAAGATTTTGCAAGACGAATGGCCTTTTTACTTTTCTTCCTCAACTCTTCGCCTCTCTGTTCTATAAAGGAAACTGGCATCCAGACCCCGATAAGATGGTGTTTTGGGGACACTAGTCCGCCATCTTCTCGGTCTGCCGTCTTTCCTTGCCTCAACACCTCGTCTACCGAGTTACTGGCCTGTCTCGCGGTGAGCAGAGCGAGCTTGGACTCAGTAACAGAAAGAACCAAGGAGTCTCAGAGGAAAGGCCATTAAAGAAAGAAGAGGGCTCAGAAAGTCTCTAGGAACTGGATTTGCTGCCCCTGAAATTTTTAAATTTTCCTGGAAGGCACAAAAATTTCAGATGACTTTCTCCAGAAAAATGAAGCTATCATTTACAAGCAGTGATTACTTTCTCAACAGAAAATAGGCACTTGGTATCTCCAAAAACTTTTTGACAAAACATCTTTCTCAGTTATTGAGTTATAAGGTTACAAGTGGTGCTTCTCAAATAGCTGGCACAGATTGAGTAGATCCTAGCACAGCTGAAAGCATAAACTGGTTTTCTATCTCCCTCTTCCCTTACTCCCCTTCTCCATCTCTCTCTCTCTCTCTCTCACTCTCTCTCTCTCTCACACACACACACACACACACACGCTAAATCCCTGGCTAGGTCTGTGGCTGGTAACACATATTAGGTTTTGAGAACACTGGTGGTTTGTTTTCCTTTGTTTTCCCTGGTGCTATTGAAACTGAGCAGGGCTCTATGGGGCTCCCAGGCACAGAGCCCTTTTTGTCCCCCATGTCTTATAGCCAAGACTCCAGCCTCCGTGACCTTCCCTGAGTTCCAAAGGGCAGATTTGAACAGTTGCAAACCAAGGGAGGAGCAGCCAGGAAACCACCTGAGACAAGATTAAAGGGACCAGAGAAGCTCATCAAGATTAGGAGACTGACCACCTGAGACCCTGCACACACCCTAATCTTGTCAGCAACCCCACCCTTTTGAAACTGCAGAAGAAAGAAGAATGCAGGACCGTTACCACCTTAATCCTTATCGCATACCCCTGCCCATGAGCCCTGACTATAAGACCTCTCCCTATTCCCCAGGGAGCTGGGCACAGCACTTGAGGTGCTACCCTGCTGTGTTCGCCTCTGTGCCTGGCAAAGAATAAAGCTACCCTTTCTTTCTCCTCCAAAACTCTGTCTCTGTATCTCATTTTGGCATCGGTGTACAGGGAGCCAAGATTTTGGCAACACTATCTCAGGAAAAAAATTATACTAAGATCACAAACAGCTGAAATAGCCACATTTGGTTGATATTTTGTGCATGTGTGTCTAATAAGTTTTGGAATTGTGGGAAGTTACTGTAACACTTCATGGGTCTTAACAGCTTTCTATCAGCTTCTTGGGTTGTTGCAAAGGAAATATTCCATGAAATTACTAAGGACCCAAGAACTAAGAAGGAAATTAAAAGGCATCTCCTTGGAACACTCTGGCTATAGAAGCTGGATTTGTTCAGAGGCATAAAAAGAAAACCAAATTCGACAGGTAAAAGATATCAGATATTGGTTTATTCAGATGTTGAAAGGAGATAGCAGAAACTCAGGAAGAAAAGGATCCACTTTATGACCAGAACTTCATTTTGAAATTAAGACAGGAACAGAAAAAGAGAGGAGAAAGAAATTTTGATATAGCAATATAATTAGCCATACATGAAGTAGAGAAGAATGGGACCAACTCTGAACTAAATGAAGTTTTGAAAACTCAACTGAATCTATGTGAAAATTTCCAATGTAGGTAAATTCAGAACGTAGATGGTTAAAAAAAAAAAAAAAATGGTGGGAGAAAGGGTTGTTGGTGTTTCTAATGACTAGCCTCTCAGAACTTATTATCAGGCCTCATGAGAGACTTAAGATTGGGGCAATCCAGCTGAAGGAGCTGCTGCACTACCACAGGCAGACAATACAGGTGAGCTCACCAGGGCTTTCACAAAGGAATCATGGCTAAAATTCAAAGAGTGTGCATTTTTCTGGAATGTATGTTCATCAGAGACCTGACTGGGGTGGATTCAATAACAGGAGATTCTTATTATAATCATACAACAAATTTAGATTGAGCATGGCATTAAGAATTATTTAGAAGTTGAGTATATAGAGGCAAAAAAGGTAGACAAAGGCCCTAGTGTCATGGAGCTTACATTCTGAAGAAAAGAAAAACAGAGTAAACATGGTTTCAGGTCTTGGTAGATACAATGAAGAAAAAGGTTAAAGGGAAGAGAATAAGAGTGATTGGCATTGTGGTGGTTTTGTATAGAAGGGTAGCATTGAGAAGAATTTCTGAAGAAGTGGTTTGAATGGAGTATTTTGAAGGTAAAGCCAATAAAACTTGTTATGAATAGATGTAATACATGAGAAAAACAGGAATCTAGGATGATTCCCAAGTTTTGGGGCCTGAGAAACAAAGTAAATAATGGTGTCCTTCAACTCTACATAGATTTTATTTTTCTGTTATTCTCTTGTTGAAAAATCAAACTACACTAGTATGTCCACTCTGCAAAATAGTTTGACAATTTCTTTAAAAAAATAAATAGACACTATATGTCCCAGAAATCTCTTTTCTGGGTATTTATCCCAGAGAACTAAAAACTTATGTCCAAACAAAAAACTACACAAATGTGCATGAAAGTTTTATAGTAATAGCCAAAAACTAGAAATAATCAAAATGTCCTTCAATAGATGAATGATTAAACAGCAGTATATCCAAACCATGGAATACTACTCAGGAATAAGAAGGAACAAACTATTAATACACTCAACAACTCAGACGGATCTCAAGGGACTTATGCTGAGTGGAAAAGGCCAATTTCAAAAAATCACATTTTGCATGATTCCATTTATATAGCATTTTCAAAATTACAAAATTATATAGATAAAGAACAGATCAGTAGTTGCCAGGGTTAGGGAGGCTTGGGGGAAGGGGTGAGTGTGACATGAGGGAGATCTCTGTGGTAATGGATCAATTCTGTGTCTTGATTTCAGTGGTGGTTACAGAATCTACACGTGATAAAACAACACAGAACTATATACACACATGGTACCAATGCCAATGTTGATCTCGTACTAGAGTTATATAACTATTGGAGGAAACTAAGGGAAGGGCACAAAGGCCCTCACTATACTCTCTTTGCAACTTCCAGTGAATCTATAATTCAAAATAAATTTTTTAATCTAACTATGCTCAAGTATAAGGCAAAATGCATTATATAAATATTAAAAGTAGTACAGTAATAAATACTGCATCTGACAAAACGTTGTCTTCTGAATTTATAAAGCACCATTTTTGCCAATACATCTTACCACTATCAGTGTGTAGGCAGTAGTTTAATTAAGAGATCATCAGGATCTCTTTGTAAGAACATTTTCCTCCTAAAAGCCTCTGGAGGAAACAGCACTTGGAATTCTCACTCTCCCTCTGTTACTTTTAAGCAGCAAAGAGAACCTGTGTGTTCTTGTTTCTGTACCTGTACAAAGGAGTACAGAAGGCTAAACAACTGTTAACATTGGTGTCCAATAGCTTGCAGACATTATGAACTCCGGAAAGTACCTTGTTTAGACCCAAGATACTGACCTTCCATGAGTCAGCTGACATTCCTGGACTCTAACATTTTTCCCGTTAGTGTCATAATATAAAATTCTATAATGTGGAATCTCAAAGAGGATGGCTTAGACCAAAAACCAATTACCATGACCCAGAGGCTTAAAAGGTGCTAATAACACTAATCATAACTCCAGTCCTGGGACTTCCCTGGTGATCCAGTGGTTAAGAATCCGCCTTCAATGCAGGGGACACAGGTTTGATCCCAGATCGGGAAACTAAGACCCCACATGCCACTGGACAACTAAGATCCCACATGCCACAGGGCAACTAAGCCCACGCACTGCAACTACTGAGCCCGCACGCTCTGGAGCCCATGCACCATAACTAGAGAGAAGCCTGCACACCACAACTAGAAAAGCCCACGTGCCGCAACTAAGACCCAAAGCAGCCAAATAGATAAATAAATAAATAAAATAACTCCAGTCCCAAGGTTACTCTAGGTCTCAGAACTAGGCTTGGATAAATCATCAAAGTCAACGTGAGGGTGTGTATGGTGATGAAGTCCTCAAAAATCTCCATTTTTCAACATTTTCTTTTGTACGTATTTCCTTAATTCTGATCTTCTGTATCATCCAGCCTCAGTCTGAGGATAGAATACTTGGTCCTTCACTCCTGTAGACAGCATTCTACTCCCAAGAATATCATCAAGACATTTAGTTCTCAGGTCTGTATGCTACATCCTAGACACTTTTGTCATTGCTAAATAAGCTTACATTTACTAATCCTTTCATTCTTTCAGACCAGAATATATTCCAGCTAGAATTTTGTAATGGAGACTAGATTTATAAACTCTTTGCCTAGTCTTAATTGTAAAAGCCTACATAAAACTAATTATTAAATAAAACATTTTCTAAACAGGGTATCTCACATCAGACCCTGTCTACTTTTTCAGAATTTTATGCATTGCCCACAAAACCTATGGAATATGCCAGATGCTGCCTTTCTAGATATTGGTCTCCTTTTGGAAATAGCTCTGCCAGGTACAATGCTATGAACAGAACTAAATCAAAGAGTTCCCATTCTAATTTTTGTATCAGTCCATTCATACTGCTTTTCATGTGCTAAAACATTCTAAAAAGTAAAATTATATTATTGTGTATTTTTATTTTCTAAGGCTGAATAAAAATTAAACCAATGTAAATGATATGAATTAAACATTTTTCTGAAGACAAAGTAGTTTCATTTACTCCTGTCAGAGACTGGAGCCTGGAGAACTATCAACAACAATAGTTTTTTTTTTAAAAGAAAATAAAAGAAAAGATACTTACAGCCAACCATCATCATGGCCACGGAAAACATCTTTTCCACATCTGTGGTAGGAGCTATGTTTCCAAATCCTATGGTTGTAAGGCTTGTCATGGTAAAGTAGAGAGAGGACACATACAGTGAATCCTTACTGGGTCCTCCTTCCCATATCCCTGCACTGGTATTGTATCGATACGGAGTCCCAATGCTCAAGGCCAGCTGGTAGAGCCAACTGTCTATTTGGATGGTGTTTGTGACTTCATCGATGACCTCATAGTCCCCAATGCTGTACCATATGCAGGCCAGCCAGTGAGCAACTAGTCCAAACACACACACCAGGAGCACAAGGACCGCTGCTCCATACTCTAGGTAATGGTCCAATTTCCTGGCAACACGGCCCAGTCGCAAGAGACGCACCACTTTTAAAGAACTGAAGAGACTGCTGATTCCCTGAATTAAAAAAAAAAAGAAATGACACAACACTTTCAGAAAAGAAAAGGCTAAGGAAAACAATACAGTGGTTCACCTTAATGAACTCAATCACCATTTATATACTAAGAACATACACATACTACAGCTCCGACTTTAAGTCAACAACAACAACAAAAAGCTGAAGTGATAAAGAAACTTTTTAAATGCAGATTCCTTCCCACCAGGAAATAAGATATTTGCAGATTATTAGATAAAAAAACTTTTCATTAGGTAAGGAAGATGGAGTTTATTTTCATAAGTGGAGTATAAATAACACAGAGAAAAACCAAAGGAGAAAATAGCTCAAATGCAATATACTCAGAGTATAGAAATAGGGTGATGAATTTAGACCTTTTATTTCTTCTTCCTACAAAACTTTTGCTGTACTCTAAAAGATTTAATTTTATTTCTTACTTTATAAATGCTATGAACAGCAAAACTTCTGAAAAAGGAATCCTACTTTTACTGTCAAGCAAACAGGAAATACTTCTGTGTATATTAGAATGAGCAAATGCCATTATTTCCAACTCCTGCCACAGTTATGATAAACACTAAATTTGTAGAGCTGTGAAAAAGTGAAGAGTTGAACCTAGAATGGGAACATACCTACAAAACTCTATCATCTTCTGGCAATAGTCATTGAAAAGAATACTATAAGGGAATGGCAGCAAGAATATTCATATTTTGTTAAGAAGCTTAAAACATCAAATATAGCATTATCCAAATGGAAATATAGCATAGACTTTATTCAATCAGTGAAGTTCTCAAAGTTACTTTTTGAGGAAGCAGGTGATAAGCCACCCAGGTAGAGAGGGTAAAGCCATTGCTGGTGCATGAGGGAAAGACAAAGCAGTGACCCAGGACCCTCTCATCTGATCATCACCTCCAAGTCTCACAGAGTCCATGACTTCCTTACTGATAATTCTATATCCCAGGGAGGAGACAAGGCATCTAACATAACCTACTCTGAACTTAAGTCTGATCAACATGGAGGAATTGGTTGGTATAGTAGAACAGATGTAACATTAATGAGACTCTAATTATGGTATCGTAAAGTTACAGTGAAAAAAGGCTGGGAATGCATTTGGTTATACTCTATATGATAGTATATATTTGAAATTTTTCAAAATAAAAATTTGAAATAGAGAGAGAAAACAAAGAGAAGTAGAAACAGGAGACCTTATGGAAGCAAAAAAGGAACAGGAGCATCCTGACAATTTTCTGTCTCAACCTCGATAACCTTAGGCCTGGCTCTATCTCTATTCCTACTCTCAAATGCTGTGGCATATACGCAGCCTTAAATCAATTCTTATTTCACTTGAACACTTGGGGGAGGCAGGGATATTGAACTTTAGACAGTAAGAGTAGCATTAATAAAATTCAGAAGATGAACTGGCATAATTCAATGAAATGAGATGTTGAAAGGTAAGAAGATTCAAGAGAGCTTGGAAGCTCTCAAAAAAGGAACTACATAATCATGAACAAGAAAGACAAAAATAAGTTTTTATTGAGCATTTCTACATGGCAGGCTCTGAGCTGTGCCCTGGGGACATTAAGACAAATATGCCTTGCTTCTGCTCTAAAGAAACCCATAGTCAAAATGCATGAAAAACTCAGAGGGTTAAATTAAAAAATAAAAAGTGTTATTGTAGATGTTGTCCTCCACTTAGCTCCAATTTTTAAAGGAACTGTGTTACTTCTATTTAAATACTGGGTTGGCCAAAAAGTTCATTCGGGATTTTCTATAAGCTCTTACAGAAAAACCGGAATGAACTTTTTGGCCAACACAATACTACAGAGAAAATTATTTCCACTGTAATTATTTTTTCTAAAAACAGCTAAAAACAAAAGAAGAAAAAACAGAGAGGAAACCTTTATCCCCATTTAAACTAAAAACTAGTCACAACCCTCAACTAGAATGTAAAGAATCAGGACCCACTCAAATTAGGCCCAAATAACGGGAGGACACATTCCCCTGACCTCTGATGTAGGCAGATCTCTCCAAGAGGAGGTGATCCACCCTGAGGGGTACCTACTCTGGACTCCACTTAATCAAAAAGCACCATTTTCTATAGCCATGTCCAATATTATTTAAATGTTACAAAATGTTTGGTAAGTATTGTAAACTCTCTCTGTCATGGGTTCTATGTCACCACTTTCTCCTAGATCTTAGCCAACTCCCCAGCTGACATCTCTTTCAAAATCATTTTCTGGGGCTAACCTTATCCATGCTTCTTTTATGTGTTAGGATTCTCATTATGATTACCCTCAGCCTCTCCTGGTTGATTTACTGCATGTCCATGTTTCAACTGACTTCTATGAGTTCCTGATACAGAAGCCAAACACCTGCTGTACATTTCCATTTAGACATTCCATAGGTATTCAAAAGGTAATATGTCCCTACTCTTGTGAACAACATCATTATGAACCCAGTCTCTCAGACCTGGGGCTGAGCATCCCCTTTCCTGTCACATCCAACTGGTTATCAAGTCTTGAGGATCTCAGCATTCAAAGTGCTCCAAATATACCTGAATAAATCCCTCAAAAATATCCCTTCTTTCCTATTCCCAAGGTCATGCCTTGGTCATGGCTTCATGTTTTTTCTCACTGTGTGACAGGAATAGCCTCTCCATCAGCCATACTACCTCTATTCTCACTCCCTTTAATTATGTGATCACACTGTATAGGCTACCTGCCTGCTATCATTTTACATCATATATATCTAATCATGTCCCTCTCTGGTCTAAAATCTTTAGTATTAGCTCATTACCTATAGAATCAAGTATTCACTCCCCACCATGACATGCAAAGCCCTTCAGGACCTAGCATCTGCCTGTCTGGTCAGCATCTCTCCCAGCAAGTACTCCTCCTGCTGTCTAGACTCCTGCCATGCTCAACTATGTGTAGTTCCCAGAGTGCCCATGCTGTTTCATGCCACATTAACAATTTGTCCCCTCTACTTAAAACACTCTTCCCTCCCACTCTCTTGGTGGCCAGGGTCTTACTTATAGTTTATGGCAGAGACTCTCTCCTCCATGTCCATTTCCCTGACATCTTCTTTCTTCCCCCACCATCTTCATTGTTATACCCACTGTGAGAGTTAGGTGTCCTTATGTTGGATTATCATATACTCTTTGCCCATCGCGATGACAACCATCATCATAATAGCACTTTATTACAAGTCTCTGTTTGCATGCATGGTATCCCAGGAAACTCTAAACCCCTTGAAGAGTATACCTAGTGTCAATTACCAAGCATGGCATATGGTAATAGGTTAAACAGTCAATACATTCAATAAATGTATGAAAAACTTTTTACGACACAAGTAAATGTGGGTGGGGTGAATTGAGTGTGTGGTGGGGCAGGGAGGGGGCATAGTTAATAATCTTATGTGATAGGTGTCATTACTAAAACATAGCCTAGAAAAATTAAATAATTTGACTAAGTTCATGCATCTGGTAAGAGGAGGAGCCAAGAATCAAATATAGGCAGTCTTGTCCACACTCCTTGCACTTCACTATCTGATCTCATTCTGAACCTCACTATATCTAGAGCATAATGTGCAATTTAACAAATCACATTAGTACCAGCAGTATTGGCTTAAATACAGGCATTCTCTATAAGACTGAATAAAAGAGATTAAATACTTTGCCTCCCACTGATTCCCACCGAGGCCCAGCAGTGGCCTACTTAGGGGTCTGTGGAGGCCCCAGAACCCTAGAGAGTCTGCAGTTCTCTTACATGGACCAACTCATTTCATTCTCACAATACCAGGACTCCTATCTCCACTGTTCATAGGAGGACACAAGCTCAGACAGGTTACACGACTTGTCTAAAGTCACACAGCTAGCAAGGAATGGACCTAGTCCTTCAGATTCGTCATGCATTTCCCACAATAGCCAACTGCTGTGCAGTCTTCCTGTCCTCATCCCAATAATCACTGCAATATTAATCTTCTTAAAAGACAGTATCGAGCATATCCTCCAGGGGCTCATTATAGACATTAAACACAATATCTATAGGCCTTCAAGGTCCACAACCCCATTTCTGTCCACACTGCCAGGTCATTTCCAACCATGCCTTTGCCAAGCAATAGTGCTCCAGTCAAACCAAACTCCTTTTTGCTCTCAAACATAACCCCAAAATTTCACCTTTTAATTTGTCCACAGTGTCCCTTTCATCTACTTATAAAACCAGAAACTGTTATTCAAAATGAGTAATACAGAAGCGTTTGCTTTATTTGGTAAGGTTTTTTTTAGCTATCTCATTCTCCACTGTTTTGTATCCAAAAGAATTTAATGCAATTACTATAATCAAAACTCAAAGTTAATGACTTTGTTCTAAAATTTGATGAAATACTTGAAACAATCCAAATGTCCATCTCCAGTAGAATGGATAAATAAATCATTGCACCTTCATGCAATGCAATACTATCCAGAAATAAACATGAACAGACTAGAACTATATGAAATAACAAGAATGAATCTAAAAAGTATCATACTGAGAAAAAGAGACTAGACACAAAAGAGTATATATTGCATGATTCCATTTATAAAAGTTTAAATACAAATGGAACTACTCTTAGATCAGACATCATTAGAAATCAAAGTGGCTTCCTTTGTTTAGGGAGGGGTAGTGACTATGCAAGACATGAGAGGGCTATGGTAATATTCTGTTTCCTAATACAACAGCATTACTAGGAATTACTAGGTGTGTTTGCTTTGTGAAATTCCTTGAGCTCTACATGTAATATTGATGTAATTTTTAAAGAATGTTTTATTTAAATATCAAGACAATGTTAAGGAAAATCCATTAGTCACTGTTGTGTTGTTAAGGTTAACATTTCACCACGGTACATAATTCAGATTAATGATTTCTTCTGCATCATGTGATTTGGGGAGGGGGGAAGAGGTGTCATATTCAACTCTATCTAAAATAAGAGATTTTACTTATTTTATAACTCACCCTCATAACCTTTAGATTGGTCCTCAAATTATACTTTTTTTAATATACATAATTTTTTTTAACTTTTTTTTTTGATGCGGACCATTTTTTAAAGTCTTTATTGAACTTGTTACAATATTGCTTCTGTTTTACATTTTGGTTTTTTGGCCACGAGACATGTGGGATCTTAGCCCCCCAACCACGGGTCAAACCCACACCCCCTGCATTGGAAGGTGAAGTCTTAACCACTGGGCTGCCAGGGAAGTCCCCTCAAATTATATTTCATCCCTTGTTGGGAATTTTAATTTAACCCATATGGTAATACTGGATACTTTGACAGGCCAAAATAAAATGACTCCCTTCTGTACTAACACCTTTTTATAACAATCTCTTAATTCTGTGCTTTCCACCAGTTTTGTCTGCTCATTCATTTTCTGCTTAATTTCACTCCATGCTTTCCAATCTTCCTGTGCCTTCCTCTGCACTCCAGTGGCATTCTGCCTCTATCCCAACCTCTGAGCTCTTAGTTCACAAATCCCTGGGGTTCCATTGGCGGAAGAGAATATCAAACACATCAAATGCATAATAGAACATAGCAGGGTTAATGGAGAACTTTCAGTCATCAGCCTTCCTTTCTAGCTAGTTACTTGAAAAGCCCCTCAGGCCATAGGAGCATAAAGAAAAATATCCAGGAGATATCTCAGTGTTATTAACTCTTCAGGATATTTTTGTGGATTCCCATATTAAAGAGATGTGGGATGTAATCGGCATAAAAATAATGGCTTACAATGATAAAGCCATTTAAACTACAAATCAATTCTCTCATTTGATTATCACTAAGGATAGTAGGCAGATAACTCAGCTAGTATTCTTTCCTACCTTCTTCCCCCCTTGCTCTATAAACAAAAGAGGAATGATCAAAGAACTTTCTTGTCCAAGGACACATGACAATTAAGTGGGGATGAGAGAGCAGGAGTACAGACTTATGATATCCAGTTGCTTAGTTTTTCACCTACATCTAGCATTCTCGCACACAGGATGTGTAGTAGATTGTTTGGAAAAAAATAGCTCGAGTCATTTCCTTCCCTGTATCCATATCCTTTGGCAATGTGACTTTGCAACCTCTCCCATCAAAAGATAGGGTCTATTTCCCCATCTTGACTTGAGTCTAGACTAGCCTTATGACTTACTTTGGCCAACAGAATGTGGTGTAAGTGACACTGGGCCAGTTCCAAGCCTAGACCTCAAGAAGCATAGCCTCCAAGACCAGTCATGGTCTTAGAACCCATGGCTGTTCTAAGTTGTCATATGAAGAATGGCAACTAGGCTTTTGGAGGATGAGAGACCATAGGAGCAGCCCTATGACATCCATCTGAGCCATCCCAGATCAGTTAGCCACCAGCCATCTCAGCAGCCTACCACAGATGTATGGATGAACTTAGTTGAGATAAGCCAAATCTAGCCAAAGTCAGCAGAATCACTCAGTTAGGTCACAGGAAAATGAGTTAAATAAATGGTGATTGTTATTATCCATAAAGTTTTGGAGTAGTTTGTTATGTGGGAAAAAAAGCTAACTGATACAAATGTGAGGAAAGCACATGTATTTATGTGCACAGTATTTCATACTTGTTTGACTTAAAATGGGGGCAATATAGATATGTATGTGATATAGAAGTCTCATTTTAACAAGACATTCTCCCAAATAGGTAAGATATGAATATATAAAATAAATTTTAATATGTAATTGTTAGATATTATTTACCTTTTGTATTGGGAAACGTGTCACTATTTTGCTTTGCAAGAATTTATGCCAGTAAATATTCCATGAGAACAAAGAACTCCAAGTTATTACTTCATATACCTCCTAAATAGTTCTTAAATCCAACCTCACCTAAAGCTTGCCCTCACCCTACGTAACTTCAGTTTCCATGTGGATGACCCTGCTGAAAATCTGGCCTCGCAGTTTCTCCACCAATTCATCTCTAACAATCTTTTCACTTTTCCTTAAACGCCCACTCCCGAGGTCATAATCTGAAATTTGTCATATCTAAAATGTTTTCCGGCTCTGAAATCTTGAATTGAACCATCTTGTTTTCTGACCATATCTTCTTCTATGTTGAGCTAAACCGTCCAATTACATCAACATTCAACCTTAATGAATCTCCAGTCTACTGACAGATCTGCTTTTTCCCAATCTATTAACCCCTCCATTCTCCATTTTCTTCTTTATGTGGCCCCATAATTTCAACAACACCATACATCCTGAATTCCTTAGCATGTCTGTCTCTTCATTATAACCTGTATCAAAACCCTAATTCTAACTCAATTATCAGCTTTCTTCAGGGCTGTGTTTAAGAACTGCTTAAGAAAGTAATACAATAGGGCAGATTGATTCCACTAGAAATTCATTATCATCAATCTCGAAACATCTCCTAACTACCTAGCAATTTTACTACTTTTCTTATGAATTCATCTATCCACTATATTTTAAACTTTCTCTCCTCTGCTCAAAAATCCAGCCACTCCCCCTTCAACTACATCTTTCCCATAGACATTTAAATATCTCATGTCTCTCCCATTAAAAAAAAAAAAATGTTACTACTCTCCCCTCCACCTTCCCATTCCAGACATTGCCCCTGGTTCTTTTCTAATATATAAGCAAATATAAGCACTAGCCATTTGATTACACAAACCAGAAACCAAGAAGTATTCATATGTTGCCCCTTTCTTTGATATCCCCCATACCCAATTTATCTTAAAACCCTATTAACTTTAACTCCTAAATATCTTTCCAATTTATTCACTTTTCTTCATCGCCACTGACACCACCTTAAACCATGCTATTAGCATCTCTCTCCTAGACCTATGGAAGTGTTCTAATAAATCTTAAGGCGTTCATTTGACTCCGTCCACTCTATTCTGAACACTATATAAGAGTTATCTTTTGAAGTCATTCATAGTTTAAAATCATATGATAGCTTCCATTGTTCTAAAATCTGTTTTGGTTTAGTCTAGAGCAGGTCATTTCGTTATATAATCTCAAAGGACCAGGTATGTTCCCTTTGTGCCATTTGTCTCTTTCTGATTGTGTATTCATATCATGTTTTGTTCATTCTTTTATCCCTAGCACACACTCTAGAACTCCCTGCCACAGTGTAAGCACCAAATATTTATTAAGAAAATGAATACACTAATTAAAGAATAAACTAACCAATACAGAAATCTCTCATAATAATTTCTGACTCCTCTAGCACTGATATTGTAATTAATAATTAATAGTTATTTAATCTTCATGGGTAGCACAATATCAGGCAATTATATAGAAACCACTCTGTTTTATAAGCATTGGGGTCTTATTCTAAGTAGATTTTGTACATGAATGACTAAATAGTCCATTTCCATTTCCTTTTGTAGAGTGCAATTTAAAGACTGAAAGAAAACTAACTAGAAAATGTAGCAAACTACAATTGTTATCTGCATCTCTAACCCATATAACAAGTTCTATTGCCTCCTTCCTATTCAGAACTCACTTCTCCAACTCACGTTACCAAGAGATTATGGAGAAATAATCCTAATTACTCCCTGCATTAGTTAATATGCTTCAGTAGAGAATCTCAATTTAAATAACTTGTACATACCACCTGTTTTAGTCTATTTATATTCTTATCAATACACAGTGGCATAAGTAGATAGATAGATAGTAGATAGATAGATAGATAGATAGATAGACAGACAGACAGATAGACATCTGTTTTAAGCAATATCCATGATATATGAATTTTAAATGCTTCTTATTATGGAAAAAAAATGCTCTCATTAATATCCATTGGTCTAGAGTGAATATAAAGCATGATCAAAATATGCACCAAAAAAGAGGTATATTGCCTAAGTCTCGATTTTTTTTTCAAATATCATGATATATGCATAAGCAAACCAGGTTGGGAGATGCTTTAAATCCTTCAGTAACTTGTTGCCACCTTTACAATCATCCAAACTCCTTAACACAACCTGCCCCTGCCTACTTTTCCAGTCTCCCATGTGCATCTCTGTCTTCTTCTCTCTGTGCTCCAGTTATAGAAAATGTCTTTCCTTTCTTCAAAAATTTTATATTCTCTCTCACCTGGTGGGGTCTCCAAAAGTGAATTTTAAAAACACTCTCCCTAACTCACTAACTACTCCTTTTGCCTAGTTAATCCTACTCATCTTTCAGGTCTAGGCTTAAATGTCACCTAACCCAGCACCTATAATAACACAGGTATAGCTTTCAGAATTCCACAAGGGATATGCTTGGAGTTGTATCAATCAGGCAACCCTTAAGCTGTGGTATCCTCATCAGGTTATTTACAGCTCATTAAAAGTTCTTCATAGTCCAGATGTAATTTACCAATCAGAGATCTTTTTTAAATACATGTAATACAGCCGAGAAACCTAGATAGCATATTTCCTTCATCAGTCCCTGGGAGAACAAAGGAAGACAGTTGACCAAATCTGTCAATGCAGAAGGAGAAATAGTTTTGTTAATCCTTTATCCACAATGTCTAATAAACAAACTTCCTAAAGATGAAAAATTCCAATATAAAGATAAACATGTTCCTTGTGAGTTAGCATGTGTTATGTGAGAGCAGAGATAAAATCATGGAATAGAATGAAGTAATAGAAAGACCAAAGGGAGTAGGGATGGAGGTTTAGAACTTCCTTCAAAGAAGAGTGAGGAAATGATGTATTCTCAAGCACAGTGATAATTACTATGCAGAAAGATAAAGAGCAATTTCTATGCAAGTATCCGTAGTTAGTTAAGGCAAAAAAATTTTAAGGTTTATAGTATACATATTGCAATATATTTCAACCTTCTTTGCCTCCATATCAGAATTATTTCCTAATGTTTAACAATAGGAAGCCTTCATCATGAATGAAGATCAGTTCGGATAAAAATTTTTATTCCTGTAAGCAACAAAATCAAGCAAAGGAATCCTATTGCTATCCTGATTGCTTGCAACCTCCTATCCTCCCAAAGCTAATTCCCTCAGTTAGGCAGACTGCTTTGCCTCTGTAGAAAATTAATGCAAAGAATGTATCCTGGAGCATCACCAAATTTTTCAAATATAAAAAAGATATCGATCTTTAAATCTGTTTCTTAACATTCTGTACCGCCAATCTCCACTTGGAATAGAATTTAAAAGTTCAGCCTACTGCCACTATCCTCCAATTTGGAACCTGTGGCTGACTCTTACCCATTCTCCAAATCCTTACCTCATCTCCTCCTTCACACTGACTCCTCCTTTATTCACACTCTTGAATAATTTTTGAGAAAGTTTTTCTCTCAAGCTAGAAGGTAGGTACATTTGAGTTCAGTGACTTTGCCTTGTACATCTTTGTATTCATTAGTCTACAATGTTTTGCACTCCTAGTGGGAGATCCCAGCTTAGGAACCTAAACCCTAAGGTAACCTCTAAACATGTATGGAAAGCTAGCAGTGTAGGTCATATGACTGGAAGATTATTTAAGTGAGAATATTCATGGAAAGGAACTTATGAACAGAGAGGTGAGCATAGCGGCCAAAGGATAACGCCCTACTGTCTGAATGAAGTTTGGGGCACAGATAAGGTTATGCCACAAAGACTGCCCTTTGGCCCTAACTTTTCCATTACTAACAAGAAACAGGTATATTTAGGAAACATTGTAAGCTTCAATTCCTCATTCACTTTAATAGAAATATATATAGTATGGCAATTATGTGTCAGGCACTGTAAATCCAGGCTATTAGAAAGACAGAGTCTTTGCATTGAGGAAGCATAAGGTCTAATCTTGATTCCTCCAGAAATGAGCACAGGGTCTAACCCTTAGTTTTCTAAAGATCTTTGTTGGATTTGACTTCTTAACTTGAAGTAGAATTGAAGGATGCAAAATAGGGTCACCCATAAACCTTCCCCTGAGCACACAAATGAAAGACAAGTGTTGATAAACCACTAATCCAATCATCGATAAAAATATAAATGGTTTTTTATTATTATTAGAAGCACTAGTGTTATTAATGTGCTTTCTTAAGCAGAGAAGAACTGGGAGGTATATAGGACTTAAAATTGCAGCAAAAGTTTTTAAAGCAGGCTAATAAGAAACTAAGAAAGTCCCATAGAGAAGGTAAAATCATCCCAGAGATAATACATTTCATTGCATTAAAAGTCTCATACTCTTCAGAGTAACTAAGTTTATCAGGGATAAACAGGAGCATTACATAATGATAAAGGGGTAAATTCTCCAAGAAGACATAACAATCCTTATATTGTATGCACCTAACAAGACCATCAAAATATGTGAAGCAAAAACTAATAGAAATGCAAGGAGAAATAAAATGAATCCACTATCATATACTTCAATATCCCTCTGTCAGAGATGGTCAGGTCTAGCAGGCAGAAATCAGTAAGGACAGAGCAGAACTCAACAGCACCATCGATTAGCTGGCTATTATTGACAACTTTGACTACTTTATACAACAGCAAAACAACAACAACAACAAAAACTCACATTCTTCTCAAGGTCATATAAAATATTCACCAAGATAGACCACATCCTGTGCTATAAAACACACCTTAACAAATTTAAAACAATAGAAATCATACAATACCTGCTTTTGGACCACAATGAAATTAAACTAGAAATCAATAACTGAAATATACTTGGAAAATCCAAAAATATGTGGAAATTAAACAACACACTTATAAGTAAGACATGGATTAAAGAGAAAATTTCAAGTAAAATTTAATGCTTTTTTAATTAACTGAAACAGAAAATACAACTTAACAAAATTCGTGGGATGCAGCAAAGCAGTACTTAGAGGAAAATATATAACTTAGAATGCATATATTAGAAAGCAATAAAAACTATAATCAATAACCTAAATTTCCACTTTAGCAAACTAGAAAAAGAAAAGCAAATTAAATCCAAAGTAACAAGAAGAAAAGACATATTAAAAATATAGCAAAAATCAATGAAATTGAAAACAGGAAATCAGTAGAGAAAATCAATAAAATCTTAAAAGCTTTTTCTTTGATAATATCAATAAAATTGATATGCCTCTAGCCACACTAACTAAGAAAAATAAAAAAGAGAGGACACAATTACTAACATGGCAAATGAGAGGATGTCACTACAGATGCCATAGACATTAAAAGGATAATAATAATAATAACAAAAAAGTGGAAGCATATGAACAACTCTTTGCCCATAAATTTGAGAACCTAGATGATATGGACTAACTCCATGAAAGACACAATCTGCCAAAACTCACACACATACAAAAATAGATTCTTTGAAGAGAACTACATCTATTAAACAAATTGATTCAATAAATTAATAACCTTCCAAAACAGCACCAGGCCCAGATGGGCTCATGAGTGAATTCTACCAGATATTTAAGGAAGAAATTATACCAATTGCCTACAATCTCTTCCAAAAGGTAGAAGCAGAAACAATACTTCCTAACCCAGATTTATGAGGCTAGTATTACCCTAATACCAGAAGCAAAGACAATATGAGAAAAGAAAACTACAAAAGAATATCTCTCATGAACATAGATTCAAAAATCCTCAACAAGATATTAGCAAATCAAATCCAACAATATATAAAAATAATTATATAGTATGGCCAAGTAAGATTTATCCTAGGTATGCATGGCTGGTTCAACACTCAAAAATCAATTAATTAAAAAAAAATCAATTAATAGAATCCATAACATCACAGACTAAAGAAGAAAAATCATATGTTCATATCAATAGATGCAAAAAAGGCATTTGACAAAATGCAAAATCTATTCATGATAAAAACTCTCAGAAAACTAGGAACAGAGAGGAACTTCCTCACCTTGAAAAAGAACATCTACAAAAACCCTACAGCTTATATCATATTACATCATATTAAATGGTGAGAAACTAGAAGCTTTCCCACTAAGATCAGGAAGAAGGAAAGAATGTCTATTCTCACCACTCCTATTCAGCTTCATACTGGAAGTCCTAGAAAATGCAATAAGAAAAGAAAAGGAAATAAAAGGTATACTGACTGGGAAGGGGAAATAGAAAACTGTCTTTGTTTGCAGATGACATAATTGTCTATGCAGAAAATAGCCAACACAATATTGAAGGAGAAGAACAAAATCAGAGGACAGACACTCAACTATAGTAAAGCTATAGAAATCAAGACAGCGTGGTATTGGTGGAAAAAAATAAACAAATAGATCAATGGAACAGAATAGAGAGCCCAGATAGACCCCCATAAATATAGTCAACTTATCTTTGACAAAGGAGCAAGGGCAATACAATAAAGATAGTTTTTTTCAACAAATGGTGATAGAACACATGGACATCCAATGCAAAAAAATATGAATCTAGTCACAGACTTTATACCCTTAACAAAAATTGACTCAGAATGGATCATAGACCTAAATGTAAAACATAAATTATAAAATTTTGAGAAGATAATGTGGGAGAAAATCTAGGTTACCTTGGGCATGGTGATAATTTTTCAGATACAACACCAAAGGCATAATTAATGAAACTAATAATTAATAAACTGGAATTCATTAAAATTAAAAACTGCTCTGTGAAAGATACTGTCAAAAGAATGAGAAGACAATCTACAGACTGGGAGAAAATATTCGCAAAAGACATTTGCAAATAATAAAGGACTATTATCTAAACTATATTAAAAAACTCCTAAAACTCAACAATAAGAAAATTAAGAACCCCATTAAAAATGAGCAAAAGATCTGAAGAGACACCTGACAAAAGTAGATATTCAGATGGTAAATAATCATATGAAAAGATGTTCATATATCATTAGAAAATTGCATGTTAAAACAACAAGATACCACTACACGTCTACTATAATGGCTAAAATCCAAAACACTGATGATACCAAATGCTGGTGAGAATGTGTGCCAACCAGAACTCTCATTCATTGCTAGTGGAAACATAAAATGGTAAAACCACTTTGAAAGACAGTTTGGTAGTTTCTTACAAAACTGACATATTCTTACCATATGATCCAGCAACCGTGCTTCTTAATATTTACCCAAATGAGTTGATAACTTATGCCTACACAAAAACCTGCATACAAAAGGTTATAGCAGCTTTATCCATAATTGCCAAAACTTAGGAGCAATCAAGATAGCCTTCAATAGGTGAATGGATAAACAAACTGTGATACATCCAGACAGTGGAATATTATTCAGTACTAAAAAGAAATGAGCTACCAGCCATGAAAAGACATGGAAGAACCTTAAATGCATATTACGAAGTGAAAGAAGTCAATCTGAAAAAGCTACCTGCTGTATGATTCCGACTATATGACTTTCTGGAAAAAGCAAAACTGTGGAGATAATAAAAGGATTAGTGGTTGCTAGAGGTTAGGAGGGAAGAAAGGATGAATAGGCAGAGCACAGAGTTTCAGGACAGTGAAACTACTCTGTATGATACTACAATATGCCATTATGCATTTGTCAAAACCCATAAAATGTACAATACCAAGAGTGAACCTACTGTAAACTATGGACTTATAGCAATATGATATGTCAATATAGTTTCACTCTGGTGGGGTTGTTGGTAATGGGGGAGGTTATGCATGTGTGGGGCCAGGGGCTCTATGGGAAATGTTCATACCTTCCTCTCAATTTTGCTGTGAACCTAAAACAGCTCTTTAAAAAAAGTCTATTATCAGCTGAGCAAACACACTGATAAGAAAAATCAATCAGTTCTAAGGTAGACTTGGCAATGTTTCTATGGGTTTAATAAGATTAAAACTAGTAAAAATAAAAAATAAAAAAATACTATGTAATCCTTACCTATACCACTCAAACATTATTTCAATTACCTACAGGCTTTAATAAAAAAGTAATGGTGATCAAATTGTATTAAATAGCAATTTCTAAAATGTTATTCTTGGTAGAGCGTCTGAAATTCCACAAAAGGGGACAAAAAGCCTCTAAAATCTATGAGTATAATTAGCTTCTTTGATTTCCAATTCTTGTTTTGATGACTAGACAAGAGATAAAAATTTGCTATGTAAACAGATATGCTAAAGTGGAACAACACATGTGGCCACTTGACAAGCATAATTCAAGAAAATAATAATTTAGAAAATTATTTTCCATAAACTTCCCGGAAATTAAAAATATTTATAATACTTCCACTTAACAGTCACTGGCCCAATCATTTTGTCTCCTGAAACAATACATAAGTGATCATTTTTCCAATTTCAATTTGTTCTAACCTAGTTTATCATGTTTACCACTTACTAATACCACTCATTGTCCCCTGAATTCCCCATGTATCACGTTTCCTAAATCCACTCAGGCTACCAAACTGTGTGTTAACTGCAGCTGCCCCATTTTTCTCTGATGTCTTATAATTCAGTTCCCCCTAACCTCCCAGAGCTGTATTCAAATGCATGCTACAAAAGAGCTTGTTTCTATTCCTTGGATTCCTAGTGATAACATCTTTTACCCCCTGTTATGGTTTCTAGGAAATTTACATTACATACTTCTTTTCAAACAGAATTATTTCCTTTAATGGATTCTGTCTTCCCAGCCTTACATTTCTCTTAAAGAATGTCATACCCAGTTCGTGAATTCCTAGTAAATCAAGTTGTCTTAAGAGAGCATGTTGACTGAGACAATCTTGAATACAAAAAGTGTTATTAAGTCCTCTAAGTCATTCTGCACTCGTAACATATCAAAGGATTAAATTGTGATCTTCAGACTCATACTCTCCTATTCCCAAGCCACCACTAGCTCAATTTCTCATTTTTAAGTTCTATTTTGTTTTATGTCATTGTACAATCTACTAAAACTTTGCTAACACTTTATTGCTTCAGGTCGGTGAGTCACCAATATGTACTAAGAGCAACGAAGGACTACCAAGGGGATGGAACACATCCCTCAATATCACAGGGCTTATCACCAAGCTGAGGAAACAGACATATACAAATGAAATAATAACATCCCCTCAGACATGCACAATTCTACAAACAAAAATCATTCATATCTGTTTTCCCATCTATTCCTTAAAACCGTTGTGTGAAGTAAAAAAGTCAAGCATTCCTTCCCTTTTTTTACAGATATGGAAACTGAGACTCAGAGTCATCATCCCAAAGACTCACAACAAACATGCCCTAAAGAAGGCCTCTAAAAATTGAAAGAGAAAGTTAAAAATAACGTGGAACCAAAATATAAGCCAATACTAGTTTGAAAGATGAGAAGGTAAAGAGAAGCCCTTGATTTATTTAGAAGGGCAAAGATACTCATAAGTCAAATACTGATGCTAAAAATATTAAGAGTAATCAATTAACAGAAAAACTTCTATCCAGTAGAGGAAATCCAGGAGATTTAAAAAATTCAGTCAATCCAAAAGATGGCAGAAAAGAAGCAAAAATAAAAACAGAGAAAAGTGAAGAAAAAGCATTTTACAATGGAAAATAAGATGCTCTAAGAAAATCAAAGGGTAATTAATCACAATAAGTGTAAATAGACTAAACTTCCCAGTTAGAAAGACTCTTAGAATGTATAGACTATTTACAAAAGACACAACTAGAGTATAATAATCTAGAATGATAAAAAGTTAAATAATAGAAATACATATATCAAATACTATACAAATGCTAGTTTAGCTCTATTAGTATCAAGCCAAAAAGACTTTAAGCAAAAAAAAAGCATTATTAGTTACAAGAAAAGTTGGAAAATAATGTTGAGAAAATCTTCCAGAAAGTATGGCAAAAATATAAAAGATTGGAAAATAAGGGAAGAAAAAAAAAGGAATCAGAGGAGAAGTCTAGTAGGTATAAGAACAAAAGGAATTCCAGCAAGAGAGAGAATGGAAAAGAGGGGGGAAAGGGATGGAGAAAATCATCATAAGAAAAAAATCAAAACAGAAAACATGCTTTTCTTGATTGAAAAAGGCTACCCAGTCAGTGCCCAGCAAAACTGATGAAAATGGGACTTACACTAAAGCCTATTACTGGAAAGATTCAGAACCCTGGACAGAGAAGATACATCAAATTTCCAGAAAGAGAAAACAGGTCACAATGGCTTAAAGTTTCTTAAGAGAATTATTAGAAGGTAGACTGTAATGGCACTGTGTCTTTCAAAATCTGAGGAGAAATTATCTCTGGCCTAGGATATTACAGCTAGCCAAACTGTCCATCAGGTGGGAGGGTAGAGTGTAGAGAGATCTGTTTAAGAAAATGATGTTGATAGAATATTACTTGTATCAATGTACTGGAGGGAGATTTAGACAACTGGCATAGAGCTTAGCGATTGAGTTAGTGATTAGTACATAAAACTAAGCAAATTATAAAACCAACTCTCAGGAAAATGGAAAGTGCAGAAAAGGAAAAGTAATCACAGCATGTTGAAGGTTCAACTATAAATAGCATATTTGTAGTAGTAATGATATAAATACTATTTATGGAACCAAAAGAATGGTATACCTATATTGTGAGAATGAGGTGATGGAAATAGTGCATATATACAGTTAGGGCAGGGAGAAAGAGGCTAAAACTTCAAATTCCATAATGAGAAGTCAAAGACAAATCCTAAAACTGAAAAACCAAGAGGTAGGTACATAATCTGGCTGTTTGGTGAGGGAAGCAAATAACAAAGAATCCCTTAAACAAGGGGATTGCCCCTAGTGGTTGCCCCTAGTGTCTTTTCTTTTTTAAAATGAAATATTGCCAATTATTCTTCATGGAAGTTTTACCAACATTCCCTTGAGCAATGTATGAGAGGTCTCACCCCATCGCTTCACCAGTTCAGGTCTCCTACAGAGTAATGCCAAGTTAGGGTTAGATATGCAAGACTTTTACTGAGATAAATGTCTATGAAGGAGAAACGGAGGAGGGAGGAGCCTTCAGACCACAATGCAGGTCTGAAACCTGTGAAGAGGGGAGTAAGAATTGTGTAGAAAGAGCCTCAACCACAGCACAGGTAAATGGGGAGTCCCAGAGCAAAAGTTGCTCAATAGAGGAGCTCTTTATTGAGCAGGAGTAAACTAATCATAATGTTACTACCATTCTTAGTCACTGGCTGGGCACAACGCTGGGGAAATATGGCTTCAATGTGTGACCTGCAGCAGATCAGAAAACCATAGCAGGTGTCAGTCAACTGGGTTCAGTGGTGTGTTGGTAAATGATTAACAACTAATTCCACAGAAAGTTAAAGAAAATTTTTATTCATAGCATTTGCGACTTTCTGGGTGTAAATACTCCCATTGTGGCCAGTTTCAAGCTACCAGTGTGACAGTGTGATATCACTGAATGCTGAGTTTGAAAGAGATGCTAATGATTGGCTTTCCCAAACCAGGAGCCACTTCCAGGAATCCCCTAACTGTGCTCCATGCAGCAGGTTTTCATGAAAGGAGATCTGAGCAGTGCACATCCTAAGCCACCTTACTCACCAATCTAGTGTGTGTGGTAACTGATGGTATGTCAGTGTAGTTTGTAGGTTTACTTTGCATTTTCCTTAATATTAGTAAGTCTGAGGATCTCTTCATGTATTTGTATGGTATATTAAATGCATTTATTATTATGTGATCTGTTTAATGTATTCACTTTTCTATGAATTAAACCAATCTTTTAATTATTTTTATTAAAAGCTTTATGCCTATGTTCTAAATAATGGAAATCTTAATGCATTGATCTTAATATATTAATCCATTTAGTAAGTGAACATATAAGTACGACTTATTATCTTCTTATCATATGATTAGCATTTTCAAAATTAACCCCTCTCAACCCTTCCAGAAGGTAAACAGGAAAGAAATAAATATACCTTTAAAAGCTTGATGTAGGTAAAATCTAAAATTAGAAAACAAATTACTATGATTCCTTTTTTTCCCCCAATTTTTCAAGTAACAATTACGTGTACAGCATCAAAATACAATGTCTATACTTAACTTTCAGGGAAATATTTTTAATATCATTAAAGTTGATTGAATGCAGAAATTTTATGGAAAAAGTTACTGAAGAAAAGTTGCAGTTGCAATCTACCTCCCAAATACACAAACAATGACAACAATGTAGTGCAGAATTTTCCATCTGAACAGTCTATGAGGACAGAGTAAAATCTTCAGGGAAATTAAGTTTGTAATTATTATTATGAACATATTTTAATAATAGATACATTCTATATTGACTCATTTATATACATCCTTCGTGTAGCAAGTTGAAAATCATCCACTACTAGGTTAGGAGCTAAGAAGCTCTGAATAAAATGGTCTTTCATGATATTACACATGTTTTAAGTATTTCTCGTTGTGCAGATAACATTGAATAAGCAGAATCTTGAATGTGACCAGACATCAGAAGTCATCCAATATAGTCTCTAACCACAAATGTAGACAAAATTTAAAGCAAAAACTATAAAAAAGAAACCAAAAAGGCAAAAATTCAAGAATTTCTCTTCCATAAAATTTTCTGTATCTTTTTGTTAACTCAAGCACTGCTACCTGGAGAAGAAGGAGTCAAAAGACCTATGGGTGCACAGAGTTTTAAAATGCCACAGTTTTCCCCCCCAAAAAAGCAAAACACACATCTATTTCATCACCTTTCAATCAATTATCTAGTTCATAAACCATATTTGACTCCAAATGTTGTGGCTTTTCTTCTGCTCCACCTCTTTCAACCACAACCTCCAACCATAGCCATTTTTCTAGTAATCAGTATTTTCAACCAGAAATCAAGAAAAAAAAGCAGATGAAAATTATAAGGTAATCAAATATGATAATTTATGGCAAGTGTTTAGTAGGATGAAGATTGAAAGTGGTGGCTAAAAAGAAGTTTGGATTATCTGTAAGCTCCTTTTATCCTAATTTTCTCAAAACATGTGATTCAAGTACTAAAAAGAAAAAGAAACTTACCTCATCAACATTTTCAAAGGCATTGATGATGTCATAAGGTAAACAAGACAACAGATCGATCACAAACCAAGTTTTCAGATAGTTCATCCTGATCAACTTGGGGTCAGAAATGACCTCTCCACCAGGTCCCACAAAGGTCGTGTGAAAATTTAAAACAATGTCAACCAGAAAAATAACATCCACCACACTGTCCAGCACCAGCCAGGCTATGTTGTTCTGCTTCGTTTTGAAGGACACGTTATAAGGAACCATAATGGCGGTGTAGAAGGTAAGAATTAAAATCACCCAATCCCAAGTTGTTTTAAAAGCACAATAGTGTAAAATAATGTGTGGTGGCGTCTTTGGCGCTTCTTGCTTGTACTGAGGAAGGATATCTGATCCCAGCTGAAGAACCTAAAAGAGAGAAAATGTATATATAATGACCCGGACATCTCTGCACAGTTAGTAATGAATTCAAATTTACTGGCAGCCAAACCACAGCCTATTAATCATGACTCCTGGTTTCAAGGCCAGTCAGGCTCTGTAGTTTCATCTCCCTCTTCTCCTAAGTTGTATCAAGGTTTGTTCAAAGTCACTCCATGTCCAATCACTCTACCAAAGTTGATCTGTCTGCCATTCTCTCTGGCTTTCTCTCCAGTGGCCAACTGTTGGTTCAAAAACTGGCCCCCATACATGGAGGTCAGGGAGAGACCAAAGAAAGAGGCAGACCACTCCAGATTGGTAGGTGGCAGTTTTAATATGCAAGGGAACTTACTTACAAGGCTTTTATTGGGCAACCACAAGACCAGTAGATCTCTGAACCCACCCACCAAATATTAAAAGTTTATACAGAAGCCTTAACTGGGTTCAGTCACATATACAGGTGTGACTGGAGGTCACAACAACACCTGAAGGTCTCAACAAAACCTTACTCTCTCAAGCCTGCATCCTTGAAAATGGCCCCATTGTGGGAATGGTGAGCAGAGTATACATTCCAAGGACAAGGGTGGGGGTAAGGAGCCTCCAACTGCCTGGGTCCAGCTCAAGGGTCAACCCGCAGTCCCATGCTCTCAGTGACCTCCCCCAGCACCAACACTGATCCACAGCACTGCTGGACACCCACTTCTGCAAGTTCTGCACACTCACTTGGCAGGCTTGCCTAGAATCACACATATCTCACTGACTGCCCAACTGTTATTTGCATGACTCACTGTTATCCATTCTTCACATATTTGGCACCTCAAGGAGCATAAATTTGATTCTGACGGTCTTACTGAACCCCCAGGCCCCACTGCTGGTGATCTTGCTGTTGTGTGGGACTCAGCCAGGGCCCTAATGACTGGCACAGCAATATCAGGGGTATAAATGTTATAACCTGCTTTTCCCTTTTTTCCTTTCAGTCAGGACTTAAAGAATATTGGATTTCCTGCCCAGATGCAAATTCCCTTTAGGAAAAAAAAAAACCTAAATATTCAGGTTTGCTTCTCCATACCTTTTTGACAAATGGAAAAATTTCAATGTAATGTTATATGAACCTTGACTTGCTCTGATTAGGTCTCATTAAAGAGACAATGAGAAAAAGCAGATGACAGAGCAAGAGCAGAGGTCTGGGCAACCCTGGGCAAAGGTAACAAACACAGGACTTAACACTTCCTTCCAGAACCTGGAAGCTGGAAATTGTGAAAAGGAGTTGAAGCAGCAGGTCAGAGACCTCTGCCATCAATGAAGCTAAAGCTGAGTAAACCTATGTATTTAGGAGTTTGTAAATGGGACTTTGATAAACAGTGTTTTCAGAAGCTTTACCATCTTATGCATCCAAGTATTTAGTGTCCCTAGGACTAATGGGACCCAGAAAGTAGGAGTCAACAAGTTCAAATTATAAAATTATAAATGCACTAAATTTGTGAATGTACAAATAGATGTAAACAAAAATACCTGTTAGCATGTAATTCTTATGCCACAAAGCAAAATAAGTATACTAGCATTTTTTGAAACTTGAGAGAGATTTATCCTAAAAAGTCTCTCATACATAGAACTTACATAACTGAAAACTAAGCATATAATATAATATAATCATTGCTATTTTGAAATGTGAAAAACATCACTGATATTCTCTTTAGGTGTATATTATAATTATTGTTTTAATTTTGGGAGTTATAAGAACTATTTATAAAGATTTTTACATATTTATCCTCATTATCAGTGCCCCAGTCATACTTTTCCCATAAGGTCTTAAATTACTTAGCAACAAATTATCCTACAGGCAGGGAAGCTTCATGTTGAGACAAAGCATTACATACACAGAATCATACAGAACCATGGTCTCTCTTTCACTTTTCAACCACTGATAATTTCATTCTAATTTCACTGTGTTAAACATGAAAATTTCCTTCATATTCAATGTTAATATTTTACCACAGTCTATAGTTTGAGCACAAAGAAATCATACTTAGAAAATAAACTCAGTGCCAGGGTACATTAGGACCTTCATGGGTCCTGGGTATTTTTGCCTTCTTAGACCCCTTCCTCCTTAAAAATAATAAAATAAAAATTATATTTTACAACTGTATTTTTACAAAGATGAATAAATTAATATTATGTATTCAAAATTCTTTTACCTAAAAGTTCATTTTTTCCTTCTACTATTAGTAGAAATTCAAACATCATGTGGGCCCTACACACTGTGTTAATAGACAAGTTGGCCCTGCTCAACACCCTGGAAAAATGTAAGGTGTCTCCTCTAGAGATGGAATGGAATCACTCTTGAGTTCAGTATTTCTTAAATCTGGCTACAAACTAGAATCTTCTGGAGAAGTTTTTAAAAATAAAGTATACTCATACTCAGACCCCACGCCAGAAAATAATTAAATTCACCTTGTGTGGGTTCCCAGAGAATCTATATTTTCAAAATCTTTCCAGGTGATTATAATGTACAGTTCAAAATAAAAACCCTTGTCTTATATTTCTTTAGACATTCATAACCCAGTTCTTCGGAAGGTGACTTGCATTTGTAAAGCAATCCAAAACAGCTACAAGAGAAGGAGGATGGGCAGGAAGAGGAGGAGAAGAATGGCAGCAACAACAAAGAAAGGGACTCACTATGTGCTTCAGCTTTGATCCTTCTCATATGCAGAGCACTACTTTAATCTCAGCCCCATCACTAAGACTCCTTTATAAAGCAGTAACAACTCTTCGCTTTGTTATTTCATTTGTACTTTCAGGAGCAATAAGCCTTAGGTAGAGGGGCGATGAAATCACATTTACTGATGTATTTTTGTACTGAGACAGACATATTCTTTCTCTCTGAATATCTGAGCACACTGATTCTAAAGGACTCAGTACCACGGATACAAGTGAGAAGCTGAAGCCAATCAGCAGGATGTCAGAACCTGTGGAAAACAGATGAACTGCCTACATGGAGACCAGGATCTTTGAAAGTGGGGATCAGCTCCAAATTTAGGGGGCCTGGTGGAATTAAGATAAAATTTATATGTGTCGGAAAAAGTGAAAGAGCCTGAAATTTAACAGCAAATCCAAATACTCAAGCTGAGCAAATTATATGACTCTGAGTACAACTGGAAAAACTATATCTTTCTGGTAACTTGGTGCTTCTTTTAGGTCAGTCTTTGAAGATCTAAGAGCACATACAGACTAAATCTCTGTTGAAAACCTTCTTATTTCCACATGTTCTCTGAAATCAAGCCTAAGACCTCACAGAAAGCAGTTTTGTATTTGAATCAGGTTTGTGAATTAGGGATGACTGATAAAGAAACTAACAATAATCAAAAGGCAAAGCAAAAAAAAAAGAAAAATATCAGGTGGGAAGAAACAGGAATGAAAGTTCCTCAAAAGTAGAAGTAAAAATGATAAGCTGTCAAGCAGAAAGGAACTTTCCATTCGATATGGAAGAAAAAAACTATCCTGAGTGATTCAGGCTGCTAAGGTAGAAAATTTTCCTCTCTATGGTCTCTTTCCTCTTGTTCTTGCCCAACTGTGTTAACAAAGAAAGAAAAACTGAATAAGTTAAGACCCAGTAAGAATCATAACTGCAAAAGTCAGCAGTCACAGAAACAAGCTCCTACATTTTAGCTTGATTTGTAGAAACGGACAACTGAAGGCAGAAAAGAAAGTAGCTTCAAAATCAAGTAGTACAGGGCTTCCCTGGTGGCACAGTGGTTAAGAATCTGCCTGCCAATGCAGGGGACACGGGTTCAAGCCCTGGTCCAGGAAGATCTCACATGCCTGTGGAGCAGCTAAGCCCATGAGCCACAACTACTGAAGCCCGCGCACCTGGAGTCCATGCTCCGCAACAAGAGAAGCCACCACTCGCTGCAACTAGAGAAAGCCCGTGCGCAGCAAAGAAGACCCAACACAGCCTAAAATAAATTAAAAAAAAAAAATCAAGTAGTACTTATTAACAAGCATGATTGAAAAAAAGAAGTTGTATCTAATTGTCTGCTTTAAATCTTATACTAATTGCATATCATCTTTTAAAATATTGTGATTACTATTATTAGTTAACATTTAGATATGTTAATGTCTTATTTGGGCTTTTAAAAACATGTCTCTCTCCCCCAGCTAACAGTGCTATTTAGAGCAGGAAGCCATACAAGTCTCTCTGTTAGCTATGGTTAAGAAAAACTCCAGAGCCTTTCCAAATCAGAGAACATACTTTACTTCCTAACCCTCTCCAAACTAAATTTAATGTCTGCAACTAGTTAAGAAAGCTACTCTTGAGAACTTCAACTCACTTTTCTCCAGCAAAGCAAACTGATGAAGATATACATTTAATCTTTCTTTTCTTTGTTAAGTTACCTCAGAATGTTTTGTGAGTGCCCATTCAGTGCTCAGCATAATTTTGGTACTTGATTAGCTTTTTGTCATCTTTCATACCAGTAAGACACATGATGATGACAGAAGACATGTGAACAGCAAAGCTTCTAGCTGCCTTGGAGTTCTGTCCTCATTCCTTTTCTCTTTGGTTTCAATACACTTTCTATGGGTAACATCACCTAGTCCTATGGCTTTATGAGGATGATACCAAGGCCTGCAACTCAAACCCAGAGATCCCTCCAGAGCCAGACCCATAAATCCCTCTCCCTTTTAGGGATCTCCACTTGAATTTCCTGTCAGGCACTTCAAACTTAGTATGTCCAAAACTAAACTTATTTTCATTGCCCCCAAACTTTCTCTTCTTCATCTTCTATTTGACATTTTATTAACCAACAGTAGCATTATCTACCCAGCTGTTCAAGCCAAAAACATAGAGTTGTCCTTGACTCATCCCTTTGACTCTAATCTTGGTACATCTGCAATCTGCCCACTTCTGCTACTGGCTCCCTTGCTTAAGGCCATGGTCATCCTAGCTGAATTACTACTAGAACCTCTTAACTTGCTTCTCTGTCTACCATTTCAACACAGAGCCACTAGGTCAAACAAAGGTTCTTGAATATTTTTGTGCCATGGATCTCTTTAGGCAATCTGGTGACATCTATGGACCCATTCTTAGACTGATGTTTTCAAATTAATACAATTAAAACATGGAATTACAAAGACCATTGGGACCAATCTTCCTTTGAGAGGTTTTGTGAAGCACAAATGTGATCATGTCATTTCCCTGGCACATGGGACACCAAACACCACTGTTCACTGTAAACCACCTTAACCCTTCCTTCCCTACCTGACTTCACCCACATTGAATTCACACTGAAAGGCATCATACTATCTCATCTCTGAGTGTTTGCACATGCTGGCTTCTCTGGTATAAATGACCATCATCCCTTCTTCAACATATTTTTCCTTCAAGATTCACTCAGCCTAATATATCCGGAGAAAACTCTCATTCGAAAAGATACATGCACGGACTTCCCTGGTGACACAGTGGTTAAGAATCCACCTGCCAATGCAGGGGACATGGGTTCAAGCCCTGGTCCGGATGATCCCACATGCCGCGGAGCAACTAAGCCCATGCACCACAACTACTGAGCCTATGCTCTAGATCCCATGAGCCACAACTACTGAGCCCACATGCCACAACTACTAAAGCCCACACACTTAGAGCCCGTGCTCCTCAACAAGAGAAGCTACCACAATGAGAAGCCCATGCAGCGCAATGAAGAGTAGCCCCTGCTCGCCGCAACTAAAGAAAGCCCACGTGCAGCAATGAAGACCCAATGCAGCCAAAAATAAATAAATAAAATATATTTATTTTTAAAAAAAGATACATGCACCCCAGTGTTCATAACAGCACTATTTACAATAGCCAAGACATGGAAACAACCTAAATGTCCATTGACAGATGAATGGATAAAGAAGATGTGGTATACATATACAACAGAATATTAGCCATAAAAAAGAATGAAATAATGTCATTTGCAGCAACATGGATGGACCTAGAGATTGTCATATTAAGCGAAGCATCAAAGACAAATATCATATGATATCACTTATATGTAGAATCTAAAATATGACACAAATGAACTTATTTACAAAACAGAAACAGACTCACAGATATAGAAAACAAACTTATGGTTACCAAAGGGGAAAGGTGGGGAAGTGATAAATTAGGAATTTGGGATTAGCAGACACCACTATATATGAAATAGATAAACAACAGGTCCTACTGTATATTCAATATCTTATAATAACCTATAATTGAAAGTTTATGAAAAAGAGTACATATAATATATATATTATCTATATAATATATATATATATATATATATATATATATATATATATATATAACTAAATCACTTCGCTGTACACCGGAAACTAACACAACATTGTAAATCAACTATATTTCAATTAAAAAAAAAAAAAAGATTCACTCAGCCCAGGTATCACCTCATTCAGGTAACCCCTCCCTCCTCTGCTGGATCTTTAACTCCTTGATGATAGGGCCAATGGCCTATTCATCTTTACATCCTTTTCAGAGTACCAAGCATGGAGCAAACCCTCAATAAGTGTGTGCTGCACACATAAATTAACAAATTAGTGAACTCCCTATCTCATTTGCTCAAAGAAAACCTCATTCTGTACAGACATCCCCTGGGATGTCATAAATTACCTTCCCATTTCCGAAGTAGGAGAGCATAAAAAGAAATATAGGAAATTTCTATAATTCTACAAGGAAAAATCAATTAGCATATAAGTGTTTGTAAAATAATAGCCATTTATAATAATAAATGTTTCAAATAATTGAAACATTTGTGGGGGAAAAAATGTATGACCACCACCATGTTGGGAAGTAAAGTTAATCTCGCACTTACTTCAGCTAGTCTTGAATGTTTGTGGACCACCTCTGTTTTATTCATTGGCGTGAGCTGTTGCAAAACACTTCGGCTATTTGTCAAAGCCCGTGTCAATCGGGCAAATTTTGTCCAACCTTAAAAATAAGGAAAGAAAGTCTCAGTTTTTCACACATAATGAATATGGAAGCCTACATTCTTGCTAATATTCAAGGGATCTCAGAAATAGCATAACATGCGGAACAAATGAAAAGTATCAATCTAAAGCATTTAATTTCTACACAGACGTCATCATATATTTCAAGTACTGTTATAAAATAGTAAGTAATTTTTATGTGTGATCTTTGTGTTTCGCTCATATCTATCATATATTCCCTATAGCCAGGTAGCTAGTTGTCCACAAAATTCTGTCCTCCCCCTTGCATTGTATACATTTGTTACTGGGAAACAGCTGCCAGCCAGGAATACATTTCCCAGCATTCGTTGCATCTAGGTGTGGGCCTGTCCCTAGTCCTCACCCATGGATTGAGACAGAACTGATGGGTGTCACTTCCACGCATGCAACAACTTAAGAAGCAAGTGAAACATCTCCATACTTTCTCCATCCTTCTACCAGTTGGATGCAAGTGACAAGATCCCAGGGGATGGCAAAGCCACTGAATCAGTGCATAGAAGAATGCCATATGCCAAAGATCAACTTCCTTGGATTGTTATATGAGCAAGAAATATGCTTCTATTGTGTTAAACCACTTAAAGTTGGGGGGTTATTTACTATAGCAGGTAGTATTACCCTAATAAAAACCGTCCTATGGTATACTTATATGAAGATATATACACATAAGAGAATAAAGCCCAATTTCAACAAATCTCACATACTATGGTTCTTATCACACACCTCCATCTTCTTTGTAATGTAGCAAAGTTTCTCTCTTATTAACAATTTCATTGATATTCAAAGATTATTTTTGGAATATCTAGAATCCTTAATAATGTTTTCCAAAAGAGTAGTAACCTTAACTTCTGAGGGGAAGGAATGTGAATTTAATGGGAAAGAAATTTCTTCCATTATTTCCAATATTAAAATCATTAATTTTTCATTATTAAGCTAATTAACTTCAAGGAAATGTCAATGAGATGTGAACAAGTAGAACAAAACGAGCCATACTCTACTCCTATCTCAATTATCCTTTCTCTAGGTATCCCAAAAAGCTCTAATCTATTATGGACTCCATTAAGACCATTTGATAATTTCCATGGTATTACCTTTAACTAGGGTATTTACCAAACAGCTCCTTAAAAATGAAAACCCCTGATGGTCCAAAGCAATGACTCTAATGGTAATGATGAACTTTCAGACAATGTGACAGAAAATGAAAGAAGAAATCCTGGGCAGGCACCAACCAAATGTCTTTCAAACCATACCAGGTAGGTGACATGATACTTTACCGCTATTCTTCAATCTAACTTTGACTTCAATTAAGGTTTGTACTGCCCCACCAATTTAGCTCTTTCTATGGTATCAACAATTGGATTGGGAAAAAAAGTAAATTGGCATTGGATAATAGAAGATCTTTTATTCTTTTTCATTAATGGGCCTCATCCTAGTGACTAGACCAGAAAATATTAGGCTTCGGGAATTGTATGCAACCCTAAGGCTTGCCTGTGCAATGTGCTGGAGAAACAAAGAAGCACCAGATATGCCACCAACTCTCTAAGAATTCAACATCAATGCAAAAGACCATCATGCAATCTATATCACCAACTTAGACTTTTCTTCTAAGCACTAGACCTATGTATCGAATTGGCCATTGGCCACCTCTTACTCAGATGTTCTACAGGCATCTGACTCTTAACGTGTTCAAAATCAATCTTATCATCACCTTCTCCCCCCATCTCCAACTCTGCATATTTAATGTATTCTTGGTCTTAGTGCATGGCCCCATGATATTTCCAGCTGTCCGAATCAGAAACTTGAGATTCACCATCCTCCTTCACTATTACCTCCACCCCCACACACATATCCAATCCCTTCCAAGACTAACAGATGATAACTTATCAATAAATACCCTCAAATTTAATCTCCTCTCTCCATCCCTCATATGTTAGACAATATATCATATTTCACCTGAGTTAGACAGTAGCTCCTAAAAACCACTGTCTCTACTGCTCTCTGACCACATACTCCCCAAACAACTCTGCACATTGCTGCCAGAGTCCTTTCTACAGCACAAATCTTACCATGCACTTCTCCCATTTTAAATTCTTTAAGAGATCCCTGGAAGCCTTCAGGATAACATTGAATATCCTTGGTATACATGTCATTTAGTTTCTGACCCTAAAGATTTGCTCTGCTTCCATCTCCTTCCACTTCATACATGCTCTGTATTCTGGCCTTACTAAAATCAATAACAAATTAAAAGAACAAATTCAAAAGTAAAATTAAATCCACCAGGAATTCTTTGTACACCCTATGACATTCAATGCTTTCATGCTTTCACATGTTATAATCACTCTGTCTACCTGAAATGCTTTTTCCCTCCCCATCTGTCTGGCTAATGATTACTGGTACCTCCAAACTCAGTTAAAGCATTCTGAGATCCACTGGTAGCTTCTTGGATCCACTCATGAGAGAGATGCGCTCTCCTCTGTGCATTCACACCACAGAATACATACCTCACGTGGCACTAACAATACTAATGCAGTTGTTGATAAGCATGTCAGTCACTCCCACTAAACTACCGTCATCTCTCCATTCTCTGCACTTGGTAGAGGCCTGCCATAAAATAGGCCTTTAATTGATTAATTGACTAATTAATTAAAAGTTATTTGTAACTTTAAAAATAAGATTTAAAAATAAGCTCCATTTGTATTATCATGAACATAAACATGAAATATTATGTTTTATTATCGTTGGGTTTTGGTTTGGTTTTTGCTTTATTGGGTTAAAATGGTGAGGATGTCTTCAGATGACAGTAACTATGTTGGCAACAGGTATATTAAAATATTTCCTGTTTATCATTTCTCTTCTGCATCAAATGAATATTAAAATTGCATTGAATATTTCTAGAAACTTCCAAGCCAATCTTGACTTCAGTTTCTTTTTTTTTTCTTCTTTTGGCTGTGTTGCAAGGCTTGCAAGATCTTAGTTCCCTGACCAGTGATCGAACCCTGGCCCTTAGCAGTGAAAGCGCAGAGTCCTAACCGTTGGGCCACCAGGGAATTCCCACAAGTCAATCTTATTCTTACTGAAGATTCATATTTCTAAGATAGATAATGTTGCACCTCTTAGTACATCTGACTATTGGATTAAAAGAGAAGCCCATTTTCATTCCCTGTATGTGATAAGGTTTATTCAGAAAATATTTTCAAAAAATAAAAGGAGATATTGAAGGAATGAATTCAATAACACATGGAAGAACACATATCATCAAATGCCATGTGTTCTCTCCTTTCCTAGGATCATAAAAAGAAGTAAACTTGTGAGGAAGGAGAAACATGATGATGAAAGCTTATCGTCATCCTCTGGTTTTCTATTTCAAGCATCATGAGCACACACTACTGTTTCTTAATGAGGAAGCAGCAGTTCCTCATTTAAATATGAAACAAATGTGCCTGTGTAGGTGTATCTCATTTTACACATGAAGTCAATAAAATCAAGAAATACTTCATCCCTTTACCTTATTTCAATTTCCTAAAGGAAGAAAAAAATTTTAAACTGTGAAAATAAAACACCAATATTTTTCTCCATAGTAAAAATAGGACTATCATTGATTAAACAGCAGAAAGAAACTGAAAGAAAAATGTTAATTCTTCATTCTAAAAATTTTCACACAGTGTATTCTGAGTGAGACCACCCTTAAACATAGATGAAAAGGGAGTTTACAGCATGATATGACTTTTAGGTGCCAGATCTTATTCTTTCTATCCCTGGTTGTCTAGTTCCATGACTGGCACATACTGGGCACTAGAAAATTTTTTGAATGAATGAATGAGAACATTAGTAGAAAAGTTAAATAGAAATTAACACAGCATCCCACATTATATGTAGTTAAAATTAGAATATAAAGAAGGAAATATGCTCAGCTCTCAGCAGATACTAATATAACTCATCGGTACTGTGAAAGAAGGGCTTTGGGTTGGAGAAGGTAGAAATGGTGTGGTAGAGGGTTGAGGAGGAAGTGTGTGGAGGATTATAATTTTTCCTTCAAAAAGAGAAGTGGGGAGCTGCTAACAGAAAAAAAAAAAAAAAAGGTGGTGACAGTTGTCAAACTGACTCAGACTTACTCAAAGAGAGAAGCTTAGGAGGAAATACTTCGGAAGGATTCTTCCTAGAGAAAGCAAAGGCAGTGGTCTAATCAAGTAACCATTTATGAGCTTTGATATCAAAATGCCCTTGGAGCTGGAAAACAAATGCAAAGCCGAGGAGTGTTTTGTTTCACGTTTAAATCAAAGGAAGCCCAAAAAAGATACACTCCCTGAACTGCTCAGCGATCTTTTTGTCTCTGGTTAGGGCTTTCTTGCAGTCCTCAGTTCTAAACAGTTAGCATTTTTCTCAAGACCCCTATGCCACCCCTCTGTCCTCACTCTCAGCAGATTAGCTTATCAAATATATTACTGAAAAAACATAAGACGAGACAGAGTCAAGATGGCGGAGTAGGAGGATGTGGAGTCAGCATCTCCTCACAACTGTCGCTGGTGGTGGACCTTGGACACCTAAGGGGATGGGAGGAATCCCCATGTAATGAGGTAGGATGTGGGAGGGAGCGGGGGGAGGAAAAGTGGAGGCAGGATGGGACCAGCACACCTAAGGGGGGGTTGGGGGAGGGGAGAGGTTCCCACACTTGGAGGGGCCCACTCACAGCAAGGGGATCAGCAGGGAAGAAGAGGGACCTTCGGGGGATCGGGGGATCAGGGAATCAGAAAGGAACGCAGCCGACGTCTCCTCTGCTCACTTGGGCACTAGCAAGCCTGCTGGGGTCCCGGGCCTGAGCTGCACACCCCCCTCTGCCCCACCAAGGCCTCTTCCAGCTGCATGGGTCCCAGGCCTGAGCCCTGTCCCCCCCAGGGCCCCCTCTGCCCACGTGGGTCCCGGAACTGAGCCCTGCCTCAGCTGAGGTCTCCTCCATTTGGGGCCTCCTCCAGCTTCATGGGTCCCAGCAGACCTGAGTACTGCCCCCCGACAAAGCCTGCATGGGCTGTGCAGTTCCTGGCAGGCCCGAGCACTGGTCTCCCTGAAAGCCACCATGGGCCACACAGGTCCCAACAGCCTGTGCACTGCCCCAACAAAGCCTCTTCCAGCCGAGTGGGTCCTGGGCCTGAGCCCCACCCTCACCAAAGCCTCCAAGGGCCACACGGGTCCTGACAGCCCGAGTGCCACCCCTGACAGGGCCTCCTCTGGTGACGTGGGTCCAGGTGGGCCAAATGCCACGCCCCTCCAAGGCTTCCTCTAGCTGTGCTGGCCACTGTGGGCACACCTGTGGAGGTCTGAGCCCCAGCTGGCCTGCACGGGCACATGTGCTCCAGGCCAGCTCCAGGAAGAAACACTGATAAGAAGAACACATGCAGAGTGGGGCTGAACAAATGGGTCCAGAGACCTACCTAGAGGTCTTGGAGGCCTACTAGGGAGGCAAGGGTAGGCTGTAGCTCACCATGGGGGCAAGGACACTGGTAAAGGAGGTACCAGGGATTTTTTTATTTTTATTCATTTTTTAATTTTCTTTTTTATTTTATTTTATCTTATTTTTGCTGTTGTGGTTCTGTTTTGTTTTATTGTTGTTTCATTTTTATTGTTATTTTTTCTAATATATTTTTTATTTTTCTAATTTTATTTTATTTTTTACTTTTTGTTATTGTTCTGCTCTTTTCTGTTTGTTGCTTTTTTTTTTTCCTGCCACAATACATGGCTTGCATAGTCTTGATTCCCAGGCCAGAGGTAGGACCTGAGCTCCTGTGGTGAGAGCACCAAGTCCAAACTGCTGGACTAACAGAGAACTTCAGGTCCCAGGGAATATTAATCAGTGTGAGGTCTCCCGGAGGTCCTCATCTCAGCACCAAGACCCATCTCCACCCAACTGCCTGCAAACTCCAGTGCTGAACGCTTAGGGCCAACCAGCAAGACAGGAACACAGCCCCAACCATCCAAAAAAATGAGACAACAAAAAATATGCTACAGATGAAGGAGAAGGTAAAAACCTACAAGACCAAATAAATGAAGAGGAAATGGAGAACCTACCTGAAAAAGAATTCCGAGTAATGATAGTAAAGATGATCCAGAATCTCAGAAATAGAATGGAAGCACGGATTGAGAAAATACAAGAAATGTTTAACAAGGACCTAGAAGAACTAAAGAGCAAACAAACAGTGATGAACAACACAATAAATGAAATTAAAAATACACTAGAAGGAATCAATAGTAGAATAACTGAGACAGAAGAACGAATAAGTGAGCTGAAAGATAGAATGGTGGAAATAGCTGTTGCAGAGCACATTAAAGAAAAAAGAATTGAAAAGAAATGAGGACAGTCTCAGAGACCTCTGGGACAACACTAAATGCACCAACATTCGAATTATAGGGGTCCCAGAAGAAGAAGAGAATGAGAAAGGGTCTGAGGAAATATTTGAAGAGATTATAGTCAAAAACTTCCCTAACATGGGAAAAGAAATAGCCACCCAAGTCCAGAAAGCACAGGGAGTCCCATACAGGAGAAACCCAAGGAGAAACACACCAAGACACATATTAATCAAACTAACAAAAATTAAATTAAAAGAAAAAATATTAAAAGCAACAAGGAAAAAGCAAAAAAATAACATACAAGGAATCCCCATAAGGTTATCAGCTGATTTTTCAGCAGAAACACGGCAGGCCAGAAGGGAGTGGCAGGACATATTTAAAGTGATGAAAAGGAAGAACCTACACCCAAGATTACTCTACCCAGCAAGGATCTCATTCAGACTTGGTAGAGAAATCAAAAGCTTTACAGACAAGCAAAAGCTAAGAGAATTCAGCACCACCAAACCAGCTTTACAACAAATGCCAAAGGAAATTCTCTAGGCGGGAAACACAAGAAAAGAAAAAGACCTAAAAAACAAACGCAAAACAATAAAGAAAATGGTAGTAGGAACATACATATTGATAATTACCTTAAATGTAAATGGATTAAATGCTTCAACCAAAAGACACAGACTGGCTGAATGGATACAAAAACAAGACCCATATATATGCTGTCTACAAGAGACCCACTTCAGACCTAGAGACACACACAGACTGAAAGTGAGGGGATGGAAAAAGATATTCCACAGCAAACATCATGCTCAAAGGTGAAAAACTGAAAGTATTTCCTCTAAGATCAGGAACAAGACAAGAATGTCCACTCTCACCACTATTATTCAACATAGTTTTGGAAGTCCTAGCTACAGCAGTCAGAGAAGAAAAAGAAATAAAAGGAATCCAAATGGGAAAAGAAGAAGTAAAATTGTCACTATTTGCAGATGACATGATACTATATATAGAAAATCCTAAAGATGCCACCAGAAAAATACTAGAGTTAATCAGTGAATTTGGTAAAGTTGCAGGATACAAAATTAATGCACAGAAATCTCTTGCATTCCTATACACTAACAAGAAAAGATCAAAAAGAGAAATTATGGAAACAATCCCATTTACCATTGCAACAAAAAGAATAAAATACATAGGAATAAACCCACCTAAGGAGGTAAAGGACCTATACTCAGAAAACTATAAGACACTGATGAAAGAAATCAAAGAGGACACAAACAGATGGAGAGATATACCACGTTCTTGAATTGGAAGATTCAATATTGTGAAAATGACTATACCACCCAAAGCAATCTACAGATTCAATGCAATCCCTATCAAATTACCAATGGCATTTTTCACAGAATTAGAACAAAAAACTTTACCATTTGTATGGACACACAAAAGACCCTGAATAGCCAAAGTAATCTTGAGAAAGAAAAACGGAGCTGGAGGAATCAGGCTCCCTGACTTCAGACTATACTACAAAGCTACAGTAATCAAGAGAGTATGGTACTGGCACAGAAACAGAAATATAGATCAATGCAACAGGATAGAAAGCCCAGAGATAAACCCACACACCTATGGTCACCTAATATATAACAAAGGAGGCAAGGATATACAATATACAGGAGACTGGAGAAAAGACAGTCTCTTCAATAAGTGGTGCTGGGAAAACTGGACAGCTACATGTAAAAGAATGAAATTAGAACACTCCCTAACACCATACACAAAAATAAACTCAAAATGGATTAAAGACCTAAATGTAAGGCCAGACGCCATAAAACTCTTAGAGGAAAACATAGGCAGAACATTCTTTGACATAAATCACAGCAACATCTTTTTTTTTTTTTTTTGCAACATCTTTTTTGACCCACCTCCTAGAGTAATGAAAATAAAAGCAAAAATAAACAAATGGGACCTAATGAAACTTTAAAGCTTTTGCACAGCAAAGGAAACCATAAACAAGACCAAAAGAAAACCCTCAGAATGGGAGACAATATTTGCAAATGAATCAATGGATAAAGGATTAATCTCCAAAATATACAAACAGCTCATGCATCTCAATATCAAGGAAACAAACAACCCAATCAAAAAATGGGCAGAAGACCTAAATAGACATTTCTCAAAAGAAGACATACAGATGGTCAAGAGGCACATGAAAAGATGCTCAACATCACTAATTATTAGAGAAATGCAGATCAAAACTACAATGAGGTATCACCTCACACCAGTCAGAATGGCCATCATCAAAAAATCTATAAACAATAAATGCTGGAGAGGGTGTGGAGAAAAGAGAACCCTCTTGCACTGTTGGTGGGAATGTAAACTGGTACAGTCACTATGGGGAACAGTATGGAGGTTCCTCAAAAAACTGAAAATAGAACTACCATATGACCCAGGAATCCCACTACTGGACATATACTCAGAGAAAAACATAATTCAAAGAGACACATGCACCCCAATGTTCACTGCAACACTATTTATAATAACAAGGACATGTAAGCAATCTAAATGTCCATTGACAGATGAATGGATAAAGAAGATGTGGTACGTGTATAGAATGGGATATTACTCAGCCATAAAAAGGAACAAAATTGGGTCATTTGTAGAGACATGGATGTACCTAGAGTCTGTCATACAGAGAGAAGTTAGAAAGAGAAAAACAAATATCGTATATTAATGCCTATACGTGGAATCTAGAAAAATGGTACAGATGAACTTATTTGCAGGGCAGGAATAGAGACGCAGATGTAGAGAACAGATGTGTGAACACGGGGTGGGTGTGGGATGAATTGGGAGACTGGGATTGACATATATACACTACATGTGTAAAACAGATAGCTACTTGGAACCTGCTGTATAGTGCAGGGAGCACAGCTCGGTGCTCCGTGGTGACCTAGATGGGTGGGATGGGAGGGAGGGGTGTGGAAGGGAGGCCCAAGAGGGAGAGGATATATGTATACATATAGCTGATTCATTCTGTTGTACAGCAGAAACTAACACAACATTGTAAAGCAACTCTATCCCAATTTTAAAAAAGTTAAGAAAAGAAAAATCAAAGAACTGAAGACACAAGAAACACAACAGCCTTCAACCTCCCTTCTGTCCCCTCCACCTCAAGACCCACCCACAATGGCACCTGATTCTTGCCTGTACCTTTATTATCTCAGAGAATTAGGCATTTGCTCTTTCCTGATCATGTATATATTCTATTCATGAACATTTAAGTGGTTTCTAGATTTTTCACTTTCACTAACAATGCCCCAGTGAATTTCCTTATGCCGATCCCTTTGTGCTCTTGGGCACATCTGGAATTACCCACGTTATTAGATAGATTAGTTCATTTGATCTGTCAGCAACCCCCTCTGTACAGTCAAACTTTGAAAAAGTTGAGCAGCTACACTGTCTAGGTCAGGAAAAAAAGACACATCAGCAGTTCTAACTTTTCCCAGCAGTACATTTACTGATCTCACCTTTACTGAGATCTAACTGGTGTGACTGATTATTCAGCACAGTTCGCTGATGTTATCGATGTGGTCGATACAGGGTAATGTGAACAGACTGCTGAATATGAAGAGCCTAATAGCTGCTCTATAAGTTGTTCATGGCATTATGAGAACATTTGTTATCCTAAAAGCTCAGGATGCCAACTCCTCTTAATAAAACATTAGTTTAGCTCTATTGGGTTGCAATCAACCTCTTTGTCATGGACTGCCTAATCTTAAAAATAAAAGGAAGTCACAGAGGCAGTTCAATCAATCTACCAGACTGCAACACAAGACTCTAATCCATAGGAAAAAAGCTTAGGTAAACAATTATACTCTTGGCCATAGAGACCACATGGTATAATTACTCATATTTCATCTGTTGTTTCCTCTCTAAAGAAAACCATTGGCTTCCTACAAGGGGAAGGTTGCTATTTTTGCTGTTGTTTTCATTCTACAGGAAGTATTTTTGTCTCAATTATTGGCACAAAGATGCCCTAACTATTTGGCACAGGATATTTCACACTGTAAGTGTCTTGGCAGTTTTCGAATCTGTTTGAAAATACTGTACAGTATAAATGGGCAGGGATTAGGACCATCTCTTTTAGAACACATAGGGATAATCAACAGAATGGATTTCTTGGCTGTAATTTTTCCCCTTTGTATTATTAAAAATGATGTATCAGGTACCATTGACTGATCATCTGAACAACAGTTCTAAGACCTCAATACCAGGAACAAAAGATAACAAAAACACTTTTGCCTCTGAATTATTATCAGTAAATTCCATTGATTCAAAACAGTACAAAAGCACAAGTTGAGAGTGTTCTCAACTTGTGCTTCATCTTTGTAGGGAAAAAGGAGAGCAGGGGATTAGGGTGGCCAAACCCCAGCAATATGTTTCCGCTGGAAAGGATGAGGCAGCATCGTGTAATAGAGAGAACATCAGATTGGAAATCAGTCAGACTATGAGCGTCAGGATCTTCAACAGTAAAATGGAGATAATAATACTAATTTTCAGAATTATAGGAATGAGCAAAAAAGAATACAAAGCTCCTGACACATATTAACTACTCCATCAAAGCTGGTTTTCTTCCCCTTCAATAGTTTCTGCTACCATCCATCATGGTATAAGTCAAAGATATTGTTGACATCACTCAGCGCCATTCACTTTAAAGGGAAAAATTAATCTAGAATGAAGTTTTGGTGATCATAGGATTCATTATAAGAGCTGTGCTCAAATTAGTTGTCTGCCATCATGCTATAGTTACTATCCGAGATACAATTTAGAAATAAAATTCACAGTTAGCCAGTTTAGTCAAGTCTTTCACCCATATGTCTGAGTTTCTTGGTAAAAATACCAATATAAATAGAAGGAGATCTTGTCGAATCTTCAAAGGATGTGGGCCTTTGCTCCAATCACTGGCCCCTTTTCACATTAAGAAGGTAAAATGCCCTTGTTCTGGGATGAAAAATGTTATATCCTGGCTTTCCAATGCGTGAATTCCCTTGTTTGTTCTGCATCCTAAAACACTATTTCCTATGTCCTAGGCCAAGCCTTTATTACCTAAGTATTGCTTCAAAATTTTGCAAACACCCTCAACCTACTCCCTTGCAAGCATCCTTGGCTCCCTGATCCCTTCTCCTTGATCCTTGAGCTCCCTGATTCTTTTCTTCTTGCTCACCTGACCAAATCCCAACTCTGGTTAAATCCAGCTCACCTACTTCAGCATCTATATACCTGTGACTAAACACGGGTGGAGTAAACACATAATCATGCTCATAGATACTAATGAAATGTATAACCACTAGCCTCACATGGACCTTAGTGCTGCACAGCAAACCTGCTGAATTTAACCTTGGCCACTCACTGCTCCACTCTCTACACAACCGTTTCATGCCTCCTCCTCACCTCCTCACCATCCTTACTCTCAGTTGATAACTGCGTTTCCTCTTTTACTGAGAAAATAAGAGCAATCAGAACAAAGCTTCCACTATATACTTATTTGTTTGTCATGCCTCCCCCTCCCCCCATTAGTATGTGACGGAAGGAACATTGTATCTCCAGGACCTAGAACAGTCTCTGCACCATAATGTTTGCTCAATCAGCATTTTTGTTTGGGAAAAACAAAAAATAGGTAAAATAAACAAAAATAATAAATACTCCTAGAAGAGTCATGAGAAGGCTCATGTTAAGTAACTCTGTTGCCCAAGGCTGAATCAAAAGTAAGATAACTGTGTCCAAGTTCAATGCTCTAGACTCAAATCATTTTGATATTATAGTATTATCATGAAATCTCATCTGCTCTTTCCCAAAAGTTCCATGGTCCCCTTGGCTCAATCTAAAAAGTTGAAAGATACATTTTTGTGCCAAGTTTTCAAAACATACCTTCTGATACTGCTAGCTTCATAGGGATAGTAGGATGATTGCTTAAGGTCATAAATATTTTATTTCCCTTGAATTTTTCATATATTTACAACTCACATGAATAATAGAAAGTATCTCATATACACCATTCATAGTTACATTGTGTAATACTTTTTCAGAAATCTGTTATGTATTTGAAAGGTGTGGAGGAGTCTCAAAATAAAAGTCTATTTAAAATAAGCTGTTCCACTACAAATTCTGGCACTGGAAAGAGATATTTTACTCTAATGCTTTTCACAATGGGGTTTGATTTTCCCTATAAATTCTAATTTACATGTCTATTGAACACATAGCTCAAAAATCAAGTGGTCTGAGTTGTCTGGAGTTTATTTGAATGGAGTTCATTTTTGTAAGAATAGGAGAAAAGGAGCTCAATGAGTGGATGTGAGGAGGCAGAGAGATGGAGGTAGAGGCAGATAAATGGAGTGGTACTAACTTGAGAAATAAAGGTCAGTCCTTCAGTATTAGCACCCTTTCCCCAGCCTCATTGTAAAATGCTGCCAACTTCCAGTTTCCATAAATAGACACCATCATTAACGTTCAGCAGGTCAGAACTGTGAGAAAGTACCATACTTTTCTTGGCCAACTTTAGCTGTGCCATGAAATCACTTAAAGTGAATGAGAAAAAACAATAATCATCAAATATAAATGTAAATAAAAGTGTAAATATTTTTGAGGGAAAAGTCTATGACATAAAAGCTTTTCACTCAGTCTATCATTCATGTGTGATGGCAAGAGAAATTCATTTGAAGAATATGTTAGGTCACAAGTCATATGCCAATCATTTATATTTTATTTTAAAATATAGCCATTTAGCAAAATTTACAAACAACTCATGTAGCTCAATATCAAAAAACGAAACAACCCGATCAAACAATAGGCAGAAGACCTAAATAAACATTTCTCCAAAGACATACAGATGGCCAAGAGGCACATGGAAAGATGCTCAACATCGTTAATTATTAAAGAAATGCAAGTCAAAACTACAATGAGATATCACCTCATACCACTCAGAATGGCCATCATCAAAAAGTCTACAAGGGAACCCTCCTACACTGTTGGTGGGAATGTAAATTGGTACAGCCACTGTGGAGAACAGTATGGAGGTTCCTTAAAAACTAAAAATAGAGCTACACTATGACCCAGCAATCCCACTCCTGGGCATATATCCAGAGAAAACCATAATTCAAAAAGATCCATGCACCCCGATGTTCATTACAGCACTGTTTACAATAGCCAGGACATGGAAACAATGTAAATGTCCATAGACAGAGGAATGGATAAAGAAGATCTGGTACATATATACAATAGAATATTACTCAGCCATAAAAAAGAATGAAATAGTGCCATTTGCAGAAACGTGGATGGACCTAGAGATTGTCATACAGAGTGAAGTAAGTCAGAAAGAAAAACAAATATCAAATAATATCACTTATATGTGGATTCTAGTAAAATGGTACAGATGAACTTATCAGCAAAGCAGAAATCGAGTCACAGATGTAAAGAACAAACTTATGGTTACCAAGGTGGGAAGAGGGTTGGGACGAACTGGGAGATTGGGATTGACATATATATAAACTACAAATAATAAATGCTGGAGAGCAATCCCACTCCTGGGCATACATCCAGAGAAAAACGTGATTTGAAAGGTTACGTGCACCTCAGTGTTCATTGCAGTACTGTTTACAATAGCCAAGACATGGAAGCAACCTAAATGTCCATCAACAGATGAATGGATATAGAAGATGTGATACACATATACAATGGAATATTACTCAGCCATTAAAAAGAATGAAATAATGCCATTTGCAGCAACATGGATGGACCTGGAGATTACCATACTAAGTGAGGTAAGTCAGAGAGAGAAAGACAAATATTATATGATATTGTTTATATGCAGAATCTAAAAAAAAAAAATGATACAAACGAACTTATTTACAAAACAGAAACAGACTCACAGACTTAGAGAATGAACTTATGGTTACCAGGGGGGAAGGGTGGGGAGGAGGGACAGATTGGGAATTTGGGATTGACATGTACACACTGATATATTTAAAATAGATAACCAGCAAGGACCTACTGTATAGCACAGGAAACTCTGCTCAATACTCTGTAATAACCTAAATAGGAAAATAATTTTAAAAAGAATAGATACATGTATATGTGTATAACTGAGTCACTTTGCTGTACACCTGAAACTAACACAACATTGTTCATCAACTCTACTCCAATATAAAATAAAAATTTTAAAAAATATATATAGCACTTTAAGATACAGTCAGCTATTAGCTGCAGGTTTTCCAAAGATGTTTCTTATCAAGTTGAAGAAGTTCCCCTCTATTCCTACTTTGCTGAGAGTTTTATCATGAACAGGAGTTGGGTATTGTGAAATACTTTTTCTATGCCAACTGATATGATCAAATGAATTTTCTTCTTTACCCTGCTTTTGGTACAATGAATTAGAGTGATTGTTTTTTGAATTTTGAACCAGCTTTGCATATGTGGAAGAAATCCCACTTGGTCATTATGTGTAATTCTTCTAATATGTCATTGCAATCTACTTTTGTTGAGGGTTTTTACATCTACATTCATGAGAAATGTTGGTTTGTAATGTCTTCCTGGTTTTGGTATGATGGTACAGCTGGCCTCATAGAATGAGTTAGGAGAGTTCTCTGTACTACTATTTTCTGGAAGAGACTGTGAATTCACCAGTGAAACCATCTGCACTTCTTATTTTGGAAGTTTATTAATTATTAACTTATTTAATAGATATAGGACAATTCAGGTTACCTATTTCTCCTAGTGTGTGTTCTGGTAGTTTGTGTCTTTCAAGGAATTGGCCCACTTTAACTAAGTTATCAATTCAGTGGCTATCAAGTAGTTCAAAGTATTTCTTTACATGCTTTTATGCCCACAAAATATGTTGTAATGGCCCTTCTTTAATTCTTTGTATTGGTAATTTGTGTCTTCTCCATTTTTCTTGGTTAGCCTGGCTAGAGGTTTGTTAACTTTAATATTCTTTTCTAAGAGTCAGCTTTGAGTTACAGTGATTCTCTAGAATGTTTTTTCTGTTTTCTATTTCATTGATTTCTACTCTAAAGTTTATTACTTCTTGTCTTCAGCTTGCTTTGGCTTAAATTGCTCTTCTTTGTCTAGTTTCCTAAGGTGGAAGCTTAGGTTATTAATTTTATAACTTTCTTCATTCAAATATATGCATTTAATGACATACACTTTCCTCTAAGCACTGCTTTTGCTGCATCTCAGAAATTTGATATGTTGTATTTTAATTTTCATTTAGCTCAAAATATTTTTCTAATTTATCTTAAGGCTTCTTCTTTAACCCATGGGCTATTTAGAAATGTGTTAATTTCCAAATATTTGGGGGTTTTCTAGTTGTCTTTCTCTCATTGATTTCTAGTTTAACTCCACTGTGATCTAAGAACATACCTTGCAAGATTTCTATCCTTTTAAGTTTGTCAAAGTATGTTTTATGGCCAGAATATGATCTATCTAGTGAATGTTCCATGTGAGTTTGAGAAGAATATGTATTCTACTGCTATTGGATGGAGCACCTTGAATTTTAATACAAAGGAGCATGAAACCTAAACACTATCAAAAGACTATTCTATTTTAAAATAGTATTTAAATTTATCCTAAACTTCCTAGACAGTGGCTCTATGAGTAGAGGCAGAGAAACAGGTAGTACATGTCAAAAAGTGAATATTCAATCTTCCAGGAGATGATTTAACACACACATTTTCAGAAATAGTCACAAATGCATTTCTCTCATACTTTAAATGCTCTGCACGTCATAAAATTTTCCTCTTGCAATTTGTTGCTAACCAGAAACTAAGCATATGTATATACACACACACACTTATATAATATACATATGAATTCATATGCAGGGAATAAACCTAATGCAATTTTTCTATGATTATGATTGCAGTTGAAAAGATTAAAACTTCTGTGCCAGTTTTTTTAAAGAGGTAAGAAAAGGCAATGTTTGCTAAATGTAAAGAAAACATTCCATTTTTAGTCTCCTAAGATATTATTAAAAATAACGTTTCATAAAATCTTCTGAGGGTATTTGAAATTCTGCATTTATATGACACCAGTTTCTAATTTAAACATAATTGGAGAGAATAAAATGAGAGTAAATTACATATAAAAGGGGGTAAAAGCACATGCCACTGACTAATGTTTTCTATAGCAGTCTCTCTGAATATTATAGTCAATAAGACTCCAATCAGAATGTTTGCATTTTGCCAGCCGCTTTCTGGATGACAAAATTGTTCTTTACGTAATTAAACAACATCTACCCAAGAGAATCTACAACAACCAAATAAATAAAGGGAGAAAAGTAACCTGGAAAAGTCAACTAATCAAGCTCTAATCAATGTAACAAAATTCAATCAACTAATCAACTGTGTTCTAATAGGACATCACCCAAACAATCCCACAAGCTTTGTTTCTAAAGCTCAGTATGATAGAAGGTGTTGAAACTCCCATTATATTGATTCAAAATTAATAATGCTCTATGAAATCTCTTCCTTATTTCTCATCTCAATTCCTCTTATAATTTAACTTATAATTTAAGTTAACCAATGAATATTTCAATGTTCTACTTCCATTCAAACAATATGATTGAATAAAACTGATTCTGGACAATTACTAGAATGAATAAAGCAAAAGAATGGCTACATAGTAAAATTTTGTTTTCAAGTTCAACCAATGGATGCTGTTAAAATAATAATAATAATATATTTAAATGACAGGCTAATCCTTAAGGATGGTAATTCCTTTGAAAATTACCTTTTGTTGAATCATCCTCTATTGGCTGTTTGAACAACGTAATGTCCTTGAAAGTGCATAGGAACAAAACCACCTTTTCATGTTCATTTCTTATTGGTGCAATTTGCATATAAAACCAAACAGGGGTTCCTGTAAAAGACAGAAAGGACAACAGAGCGTGACATAGCCACCACGATGACATCGTCTCCTGCTTTCCTTCCTCCTTCAGCTGCCAACTGCTATGCCAGGAATCAGCACCAAAACAATAGTATTTTAATTGCTGAAAAGAATCAAAACACCTTTCATTTTATATCAACTACCAGTTGCTCAAAAATTAATGAACATATTTTTCAACCCAAAGTATCAAATTTGAAAGTAAAGCATGGGGTGTCATTTCACAATGCAGTGGAATAAAGGCAGTCTTGCTATTTAAGCAATGCCAGCATCACCTTTAGATCTGGGTCCCTGCACCACTGCTGCTCTCACCACCTCCGTTCCACAGTCTCACCAAGTGTGAGCATTCCTCCTTGTCACTTTGAGAAGTGTTTCCAGTCAACTTCAACATCAATACCTGATGCTCTGATAAGTATTCCTCTTTGAGAAACTTTTGAAATGTTGCTTCTATTTCAAGACTCTCATCAGTCAGATAGACTTATAACTCTGTGGCTCTGACCACATCCCCACATTAGAGAGATACGATGTCAGCAACACTAGAAGCCTGATGTACACAGAGCTATACCTGAAGCCTTTAAGGCAGTGTTAAAGAAAAAAAAAAATGTCCCCAGGCCTTGAAAGTCTCAGGCATCTTCATGAGACACTGCTTCCAACCTCCTTCGCTCAAAGCATGAGGCTGGTCTCTGTCACCATGTTCTTCAAACAGTGGCTCCTACAGACTCCGGAGGACACAGAGTTTCAAAGCATTCAAGGCTTAGGATTTGGACAAATTAGAAACTGGCAATGGGTCAAATAATAAATATCTGAAGACACAAGAAATGCCTTCAAAGGAGTAATTACCCATTAAATGATAAAACACTGAGGGAATGTTCCATCAGAATCAAAAAGACACATTTTCCATTATAGTCTTTCCAAGCCACAGGCAGTAAAGCCTCTCCAAATATTCATTCTTAAAGACATAAAGTCTTTTGTCAGTTTGGGATTTGGGGAGTGAAATGTGCAGCTGTTAATAATCTCTAGGTGAGAGTTGATAGCTTGTTAGTGACTTCCAATGAAAACCAATAAGAAGCACCTCCACACCTGTGGCCAAAAATTGTCAGGTAACGATATCACCACAAAGGGGAATTTGCCATTTACCCAAGAATGGGTGACTTAACTACTGGGTGCTAGAAGTCAGGGGATTCGAGAGAGGAGATTTCTATAAATATTCAGTTCTGACAACCAGGTCCTTTGCAACCCCAGGGGGCCTACAGAAGGACATGGCCTTTTCCAAAATGATTACAGGATAAGACAGGGACCTCAAAACCAATCATACCATCTCCCAGAAAGGCTTGTTCTTTGTTTTCTGCTTCTTATTTTACACAGTGTGTCCAGGAACTGTGAGTGATGTACACAGTTTGACAAATCACCAGGCCCAGACGCTAGCAGATACATGGCCTATGGCTGTTCCAACACAGTGAGCTTGAGGCAGCAGGGTTATAAAGAGAGAGAAAGGGGCATTAAATATAAGTTGTTTTCCAAGGTCTGCTAGAAATCTGAACAGAAAGAGTTGATGTTACAGTTCATACCTTCCTAGGAAAACAGCAACTTTTCAAATTTTGGCATTGAGTCAGAGCTGTTTGTAAAATTGTTTTCAGATATCACGGTATACTATTTTCAGGTTTAGTCACAGGCTCAGACTTCTCCAAATAGGCTGAGTTTTTGCTGAGTGGCTGGTGAAATATCCATATTCTGGATTTGGGGTTCAAGGAGATGGGAAGTCTGGGAGGGTTAGGTAGAGAGGCCTGTAGCTGCTGGAAACTCGAGGCAGTGCCCTGGCATTGATTATTTGGAGTTGCCCTAGCTATCACAGTTCTGCCTTTGTGTAAACAGAAAGATCCATTTTCAGTCATCATCCCAGAGCCACTGCTTCTTTCTCAACAGTAGAAGCAGCCCACTGTTAATCAGAGCAATGGACCTAAAGAATAGAGGCTGCAAACTGAAATGTCAATCGTGACACATATTAAATCAGATACCTCAATCTCCCTGTCTGCAAATGGTGTTTAGCTAATTATTTAATGGAAGTGTCGGGAGGACTTGGCATTCAGGCATTCCCAAAACAGTTCTCTACAGGCATGTGAATTTTTCTAACATTAAAAAATGTCATAAGAACACACTTTTTTCAGTTGTTGTTCAAAAGCCTTTAGCTATTTACAAGATTTTTTAAAGCTGCTTTTAAGTATAGTAGAACTGCCTTATAATGCATGGATAATATCTATTCTTCATATTAAAGAAAAAAAACTCAATGCAGATACTTTCCAGAAGAGACAGGAGTTTTAATCTATAGTGCTATGGGCCATAACTCCTACTGGCTCTAAACAGACAGCTACATGTGTATAGATAGTGTATAGATCTGAAAAGAACCAGACAGGCCTGAACAAAGGCCAGACAATTATTACAAGCTATTAAAATAAAGCAAACTATCCAAACCACCTTGGAAGGAAACTTTTGGGAATGAAATATTAAAGCTATTGTTAACATGACTTAAAGGATCTAAACAAAACAAAATTTCCACAAAGGTATTTTTGAGAAAATCAGAAACTGTGGACTTGGCTTTGAAGCTTTAAAATCAGAAAAAGATTCATTTATTCTGTTTAAATCCCAGGGTGAAATGACTCTAGTAATATGGAATATTCTTAAATTATTTGCTAAACTCGAGGTACATATTGAAGTCATTCGAGGGATAACAACCCTATATGAAAATGACAGGGGGCATTCCCTGGTGGTCCAGTGGTTAGGACTCTGCACTTCCAAGGAAGGGGGCACAGGTTTGATCCCTGGTTGGGGAACTAAGATCCCACAAGACTTGTGGCACAGCAAAAAAAAAAAAAAAAAATGAAAGGGAGTTTTGGCATATGGGTCTACTACAGCTTATCAGTAAGTATTTGGACCTAGTGAAAAAAAACCAGAAAGCACCTAGAGACTGGCTTTTTCTCTTGTAGAAGGCAGAGCTGATCATTCAGAATGGATTGTTTTCTAGTTGGTAAACCAACAGACATTTGGCTATGATGTCAAAGAGAAATACATTTTCAGCCTTGATTCTAAAATGAAAGATAAGATGATAGGACTTTCCTTAAATAAAACCACTGAAGACCGGTGCTCCCATAACCAGGTGCTACTGGTAATGGGAACTTCACTACTACTGTGAAGCAATGCCTATGGTTGTTGTTATCCCTATAATGTTCTATTAATAAAAAGAGAAACCTAAATTCAATTCTAAATATTCCATAGAGAACAAATGTTTAAGGTACAATGGAGAGGATAAATTATGCTCCGCAAAACCCAACCAGCACTAAACACAGTACAAGCGCTTCCTGTTGAAGCTAGAATGTTTCCTGAACTGGGAAAGAATTTAGTAACCATCAATTTCTAAAAAGATAATAATTGGCTTTGCTATCATTTAACATTAACACTAAATAAGTTGACTCATCTTACGCAGTGACTGTTCTTTTAAAAAAAATAAAAAACTCTGTTTGGAAATGCAGCAAAAAAGAAATAAAGTAAGTGACTATTCAAAGAAAACAAATTAGAAAGGAGACTTGGTTGATGAGTGTACTAGTTGGTTTTTTGTTTGGTTGTTTTTTTCCTCCAAACTCCAACGGAGAGTCTCATCAGACTCTCCCATAATTACCTAAGACCCATATCATGAGGTCTTATGTGATTATATAACAGACAATTGACCACTCACAAGTCCCATCATGGAGAACAGCAAACAACAATCAACACAAAGTTACCAGATGTGAATGGCCCATCCTGAAAGTAATGACTACTTCCACTCACCTTCCACACAAAACAGCAAATGGCCTGAATCTAGCAAACGGCCATACTGGTAAAGATTCACCTCAGGTAGATACCATATACTCACGTCATCTTGTAGATGTGTAGAAAGGTAATCACACATACCCATTGACACCAATCAACTTTCCCTTTAACTGTAAGAAGAAATGATGAATTTCTCTGTCATTTTTAGTTGCTGTCACAACTATAGGATCTTTACCATGAGTATTAATCACAGAACATTTTGCCACCTGACACAAAAAAAAATCACATTCGAAATGCATTATATTTTTCTTTCAGTCCTCAAAAGGTTGCTTTTCATAAGTGTTATTTATTAATTTTGCTATCTAATTTTTACAAGTACCTCCTGCCAAGAGAAGCAATAAGTTTTATATTCTCTCTACACTATAGCTTAACTACCACTTACCAAGACATAATATTAATAAAGAGTTGACACACCTTATTGGTAATATAGATACCTACTGTTTTTCTTGTACAAAAGAACTTCAAAGCAGTTTGACTCGTAGTTGTCAAAAGTCTGCCTGACTTTCTCAATGGTTTTCTTGTCAGTCAATTCTCCATACATAAAACTGGAAAAAACACCAAAAATCCATTTCAGTTTTGTGTTCCTTTTCAAATGCTACATAAAATCATATATTTGTCTTTTTTTAATTATTTGGATTTAGTTACAAAATATAATGTTGCTCCCACAAAATGAACTAAAATATTTAAACCATTTTTAACCATGACTGCTAAACTTCCTGCTAAAATCTAGCTTTAGAAGTTACTTTGAACATACAGAGAGAGAGAAGGAGAGAGAGAAGCAGTCTTTACTTTACACAAATCCAATATGCAGCAATTTTAGTTACTATGCTTTAGTTAAATAATACCAGTTTCCCAACAACACAGTTCAAAGTTTGGTTTTCATAGTATATTAACTGTGAATGATAGCATAAAGTATAAACTTTGCTGCTAGCTCATCAGTCTACAAGTCACTAGTAAATAGCAAGTACACATTACAATCAGTGACAAATCACACCACTTCTTTTAAAGCCTGTCAGTATTACTGTGCATCTACTACTACTCAGTTCATGCACAGACAGCAAAGTGTGTAGCTGTGTTGTCTCCTTGTCTCTCAGTGGTAAACTAATGTGACATTTTACAAAAATGGATAAACAAAAGCAGGAATCTGCCATCAAAGACTAAAGTCTACCAAAGAAATGTAAAGTGATAATGCTGGAAGTGAAATTCAAATTAAACATAAATGAAGTTATTTCTTCTATAAGAATAGTGGGAATGTTGACACTGCTCTCATTTGAGAGGCTCTAGATATGCAGGCAGAGGAACCTAGTGAGGACAAACTTATCAACATAAATCAGGAAAGGGACTGTTATAAGAAAGACCGAGGGTAGGGGCAAGATGGCGGAAGAGTAAGACGCGGAGATCACCTTCCTTCCCACAGATACAGTAGAAATACATCTACACGTGGAACTGCTCCGACAGAACACCCACTGAACGCTGGCAGAAGACGTCAGACCTCCCAAAAGGCAAGAAAATCCCCACGTACTTGGGTAGGGTAAAAGAAAAAAGAAATAACAGAGACAAAAGAATAGGGACGGGACCTGCGCCAGTGGGAGGGAGCCGTGAAGGAGGAAAGGTTTCCAGGCACTAGGAAGCCCCTTTGAGGGCAGAGACTGCGGGTGGCAGAGGGGGGAAGCTTCGGAGCCGCGGAGGAGAGCGCAGCCACAGGGGTGCGGAGGGCAAAGCGGAGAGACTCCCGCACAGAGGCTCGGCGCCAACCAGCACTCACCAGCCTGAGAGGCTTGTCTGCTCACCCGCCGGGGCGGGTGGGGGCTGGGAGCTGAGGCTCGGGCTTTGGTGCTAGCCAGGAGGGAGTCCGGGAAAAAGTCTGCAGCTGCCGAAGAGGCAAGAGACTTTTTCTTGCCTCTTTGTTTCGCGGCGCGCAAGGAGAGGGGATTCAGAGCGCCGCCTAAATGAAATCCAGAGACGGGTGCGAGCCGCGGCTATCAGCGCGGATCCCACAGCAACAGGGGCGCAGAGGGAAAAACGGAGAGATTCCCGCACAGAGGCTCAGCACCTAGCAGTGCTCACCAGCCCGAGAGGCTTGTCTGCTCACCCGCTGGGGCGGGCGGGGCTGGGAGCTGAGGCGCGGGCTTCCGTCGGATCGCAGGGAGAGGACTGGGGTTGGCTGCGTGAACACAGCCTGAAGGGGTTGGCGTGCCGCGGCGAGCCGGGAGGGAGCCGGAGAAGAGGTCTGCAGCCGCCGAAGAGGCAAGAGACTTTTTCTTGCCTCTTTGTTTCGCGGCGCGCAAGGAGAGGGGATTCAGAGCGCCGCCTAGACGAACTCCATAGGCGGGCGTGAGCTGCGGCCATCAGCGCGGACCCCAGAGACTGGTAGGAAATGCTAAGGCTGCTGCTGCCGCCACCAAAAAGACTGTGTGCGAGCACAGGTCACTCTCCACACTGCCCCTCCCGGGAGCCGGTGCAGCTCGCCACTGCCAGGCTCCCGTGATCCGGGGACAACTTCCCCGGGAGAACACAAGGCACGCCTCAGGCTGCTGCAACGTCACGACGCCTCTGACGCCGCAGGCTCACCCCGCCTCCTCCGTACCGCTCCCTCCCCCGGCCTGAGTGAGCCAGAGCCCCCAAAGCAGCTGCTCCTTTAACCCCGTTCTGTCTGGGTGGGGAACAGACGCCCTCAGGCGACGTACATGCAGAGGCGGGTCCAAATCCAAAGCTGAACGCTGGGAGCTGTACTAACAAAGAAGAGAAAGGGAAATCTCTCCCAGCAGCCTCAGAAGCAGCGGATTAAAGCTCCACAAACAACTTGATGTGCCTGCATCTGTTGAATACCTGAATAGACAACGAATCATCCCAAATTCAAAAGGTGGACTTTAGGAGCAGGATATATTAATTTCCCCTTTTCCTTTTTTTGTGAGTGTATATGTGTATGCTTCTGGGTGAGATTTTGTCTGTATAACTTTGCTTTCACCATCAGTCCTAGGGTTAGGTCCGTCCATTTTTTTTTTTTACTTAAAAAAATTTTTTTTTCCTAATATATGTTTTCTTAACAATTTTTTTCGTATTTTCTGTTTTTAGAAATTAAAAAAATTTTTAATAATTTTTTTCATATTTTTTATTTTAAAAAATTAAAATTTTTTTTCTTAATAAATTTTTTTCTTAAAATTTTTTTCTTATTTTTTACTATAAAAAATTAATAAATCTATTTTTAAAAATTAAAAAAAATTTTTTTCTGAATACATTTACTCTTAATAATTTTTTTCTTATTTTTTATTATAATAGCTTTATTTTATTTTATTTTATCCTCTTTTTTTTCTTTCTATTTTTTTCTCCCTTATATTCTGAGCTGTGTGGATGAAAGGCTCTTGGTGCTCCAGCCAGGCATCAGCGCTGTGCCTCTGAGGTGGGAGAGCCAACTTCAGGACACTGGTCCACAAGAGACCTACCAGCTCCACGTAATACCAAACGGCAAAAATCTCTCAGAGATCTCCATCTCAACATCAAGACCCAGCTTCACTCAACGACCAGCAAGCTACAGGGCTGGACACGCTATGCCAAACAACTAGCAAGACAGGAACACAGCCCCATCCATTAGCAGGGAGGCTGCCTAAAATCATAAGGCCACAGACACCCCAAAACACACCACCAGACGTGGACGTGCCCACCAGAAAGACAAGATTCAACCTCATCCACCAGAACACAGGCAATAGTCCCCTCCACCAGGAAGCCTACACAACCCACTGAACCAACCTTACCCACTGGGGACAGATACCAAAAACAACGGGAACTACGAACCTGCAGCCTGTGAAAAGGAGACCCCAAACACAGTAAGATAAGCAAAATGAGATGACAGAAAAACACACAGCAGATGAAGGAGCAGGGTCAAAACACACCAGACCTAACAAATGAAGGGGAAATAGGTAGTCTACCTGAAAAAGAATTCAGAATAATGATAGTAAGGATGATCCAAAATCTTGGAAATAGAATAGACAAAATGCAAGAAACATTTAACAAGGACGTAGAAGAACTAAAGAGGAACCAAGCAACGATGAAAAACACAATAAATGAAATTAAAAATACTCTAGATGGGATCAATAGCAGAATAACTGAGGCAGAAGAAAGGATAAGTGACCTGGAAGATAAAATGGTGGAAATAACTACTGCAGAGCAGGATAAAGAAAAAAGAATGAAAAGAACTGAGGACAGTCTCAGAGACCTCTGGGACAACATTAAACGCACCAACATTCGAATTATAGGGGTCCCAGAAGAAGAAGAGAAAAAGAAAGGGACTGAGAAAATATTTGAAGAGATTATAGTTGAAAACTTCCCTAATATGGGAAAGGAAATAGTTAATCAAGTCCTGGAAGCACAGAGAGTCCCATACAGGATAAACCCAAGGAGAAACACGCCAAGACACATATTAATCAAACTGTCAAAAATTAAATATAAAGAAAACATATTAAAAGCAGCAAGGGAAAAACAACAAATAACACACAAGGGAATCCCCATAAGGTTAACATCTGATCTTTCAGCAGAAACTCTGCTAGCCAGAAGGGAGTGGCAGGATATACTTAAAGTCATGAAGGAGAAAAACCTACAACCAAGATTACTCTACCCAGCAAGGATCTCATTCAGATGTGAGGGAGAAATTAAAACCTTTACAGACAAGCAAAAGCTGAGAGAGTTCAGCACCACCAAACCAGCTTTACAACAAATGCTAAAGGAACTTCTCTAGGCAAGAAACACAAGAGAAGGAAAACACCTACAATAACAAACCCAAAACATTTAAGAAAATGGGAATAGGAACATACATATCGATAATTACCTTGAATGTAAATGGATTAAATGCTCCCACCAAAAGACACAGACATGCTGAATGGATACAAAAACAAGACCCATATATATGCTGTCTACAAGAGACCCACTTCAGACCTAGAGACACATACAGACTGAAAGTGAGGGGATGGAAAAAGATATTCCATGCAAATGGAAATCAAAAGAAAGCTGGAGTAGCAATTCTCATATCAGACAAAATAGATTTTAAAATAAAGAATATTATAAGAGACAAAGAAGGACACTATATAATGATCAAGGGATCGATCCAAGAGGAAGGTATAACAATTGTAAATATTTATGCACCCAACATAGGAGCACCTCAATACATAAGGCAAATACTAACAGCCATAAAAGGGGAAATCGACAGCAACACAATCATAGTAGGGGACTTTAACACCCCACTTTCACCAATGGACAGATCATCCAAAATGAAAATAAATAAGGAAACACAAGCTTTAAATGATACATTAAACAAGATGGACTTAATTGATATTTATAGGACATTCCACCCAAAAACAACAGAATACACATTTTTCTCAAGTGCGCATGGAACATTCTCCAGGATAGATCATATCTTGGGTCACAAATCAAGCCTTGGTAAATTTAAGAAAATTGAAATCGTATCAAGTATCTTTTCCGACCACAACGCTATGAGACTAGATATCAATTACAGGAAAAGATGTGTAAAAAATACAACCACATGGAGGCTACACAATATACTACTTAATAATGAAGTGATCACTGAAGAAATCAAAGGGGAAATCAAAAAATACCTAGAAACAAATGACAATGGAGATACGACGACCCAAAACCTATGGGACGCAGCAAAAGCAGTGCTAAGAGGGAAGTTTATAGCAATAAAAGCCTACCTCAAGAAACAGGAAACATCTCGAATAAACAACCTAACCTTGCACCTAAAGCAATTAGAGAAAGAAGAACAAAAAACCCCCAAAGCTAGCAGAAGGAAAGAAATCATAAAGATCAGGTCAGAAATAAATGAAAAAGAAATGAAGGAAACAATAGCAAAAATCAATAAAACTAAAAGCTGGTTCTTTGAGAAGATAAACAAAATTGATAAACCATTAGCCAGACTCATCAAGAGAAAAAGGGAGAAGACTCAAATCAATAGAATTAGAAATGAAAAAGGAGAAGTAACCACTGACACTGCAGAAATACAAAAGATCATGAGAGATTACTACAAGCAACTCTACGCCAATAAAATGGACAACCTGGAAGAAATGGACAGATTCTTAGAAATGCACAAACTGCCGAGACTGAACCAGGAAGAAATAGAACATATGAACAGACCAATCACAAGCACTGAAATTGAAACTGTGATTAAAAACCTTCCAACAAACAAAAGCCCAGGACCAGATGGCTTCACAGGTGAATTCTATCAAACATTTAGAGAAGAGCTAACACCTATCCTTCTCAAACTCTTCCAAAATATTGCAGAGGGAGGAACACTCCCAAACTCATTCTACGAGGCCACCATCACCCTGATACCAAAACCAGACAAAGATGGCACAAAGAAAGAAAACTACAGGCCAATATCACTGATGAACATAGATGCAAAAATCCTCAACAAAATACTAGCAAACAGAATCCAACAGCACATTAAAAGGATCATACACCATGATCAAGTGGGGTTTATCCCAGGAATGCAAGGATTCTTCAATATACGCAAATCAATCAATGTGATACACCATATTAACAAATTGAAGGAGAAAACCCATATGATCATCTCAATAGATGCAGAGAAAGCTTTCGACAAAATTCAACACCCATTTATGATAAAAGCCCTGCAGAAAGTAGGCATAGAGGGAACTTTCCTCAACATAATAACGGCCATATATGACAAACCCACAGCCAACATTGTCCTCAATGGTGAAAAACTGAAACCATTTCCACTAAGATCAGGAACAAGACAAGGTTGCCCACTCTCACCACTATTATTCAACATAGTTTTGGAAGTGTTAGCCACAGCAATCAGAGAAGAAAAAGAAATAAAAGGAATCCAAATCGGAAAAGAAGAAGTAAAGCTGTCACTGTTTGCAGATGACATGATACTATACATAGAGAATCCTAAAGATGCTACCAGAAAACTCCTAGAGCTAATCAGTGAATTTGGTAAAGTAGCAGGATACAAAATTAATGCACAGAAATCTCTTGCATTTCTATACACTAATGACGAAAAATCTGAAAGTGAAATTAAGAAAACACTCCCGTTTACCATTGCAACAAAAAGAATAAAATATCTAGGAATAAACCTACCTAAGGAGACAAAAGACCTGTATGCAGAAAATTATAAGACACTGATGAAAGAAATTAAAGATGATACAAATAGATGGAAAGATATACCATGTTCCTGGATTGGAAGAATCAACATTGTGAAAATGACTCTACTACCCAAAGCAATCTACAGATTCAATGCAATCCCTATCAAACTACCACTGGCATTTTTCACAGAACTAGAACAAAAAATTTCACAATTTGTATGGAAACACAAAAGACCCCGAATAGCCAAAGCAATCTTGAGAACGAAAAATGGAGCTGGGGGAATCAGGCTCCCTGACTTCAGACTATATTACAAAGCTACAATAATCAAGACAGTTTGGTACTGGCACAAAAACAGAAATATTGATCAATGGAACAGGATAGAAAGCCCAGAGATAAACCCACGCACATATGGTCACCTTATCTTTGATAAAGGAGGCAAGCATATACAGTGGAGAAAAGACAGCCTCTTCAATAAGTGGTGCTGGGAAAATTGGACAGATACATGTAAAAGTATGAAATTAGAACACTCCCTGACACCATGCACAAAAATAAACTCCAAATGGATTAAAGACCTAAGTGTAAGACCAGACACTATCAAACTCTTAGAGGAAAACATAGGCAGAACACTCTATGACATACATCACAGCAAGATTCTTTTTGACCCAGCTCCCAGAGAAATGGAAATAAGAACACAAATAAACAAATGGGACCTAATGAAACTTAAAAGCTTTTGCACAGCAAAGGAAACCATAAACAATACCAAAAGACAACCATCAGAATGGGCGAAAATATTGGCAAATGAAGCAACTGACAAAGGATTAATCTCCAAGATTTACAAGCAGCTCATGCAGCTCAATAACAAAAAAACGAACAACCCAATCCAAAAATGGGCAGAAGACCTAAATAGACATTTCTCCAAAGAAGATATACAGATGGCCTACAGACACATGAAAGAATGCTCAACATCATTAATCATTAGAGAAATGCAAATCAAAACTACAATGAGATATCATCTCACACCGGTCAGAATGGCCATCATCAAAAAATCTAGAAACAATAAATGCTGGAGAGGGTGTGGAGGAAAGGGAACTCTCTTGCACTGTTGGTGGGAATGTAAATTGATACAGCCACTATGGAGAACAGTATGGAGGTTCCTTAAAAAACTAAAAATAGAACTACCATACGATCCAGCAATCCCACTACTGGGCATATACCCTGAGAAAACCATAGTTCAAAAAGAGTCATGTACCAAAATGTTCATTGCAGCTCTATTTACAATAGCCAGGACATGGAAGCAACCTAAATGTCCATCGACAGATGAATGGATAAAGAAGATGTGGCACATATATACAATGGAATATTACTCAGCCATAAAAAGAAATGAAATGGAGGTATTTGTAATGAGGTGGATGGAGTTAGAGTCTGTCATACAGAGCGAAGTAAGTCAGAAAGAGAAAAACAAATACAGTATGCTAACACATATATACGGAATCTAAGGGAAAAAAAAAAGCCATGAAGAACCTAGTGGCAAGACGGGAATAAAGACAGAGACCTACTAGAGAATGGACTTGAGGATATGGGGAGGGGGTGGGGTGAGATGTGACAGGGTGAGAGAGTGTCATGGACATATATACACTACCAAATGTAAAATAGATAGCTAGTGGGAAGCAGCCGCATAGCACAGGGAGATCAGCTCGGTGCTTTGTGACCACCTAGAGGGGTGGGATGGGGAGGGTGGGAGGGAGGGAGATGCAAGAGGGAAGAGATATGGGAACATATTGTATATGTACAACTGATTAACTTTGTTATAAAGCAGAAGCTAACACACCATTGTAAGGCAATTATACTTCAATAAAGATGTTTAAAAAAAAAAAAAAAAGAAAGACCAATGTTTCCCAGAGGAAGTCATGCCAGTAAAAAAATCTTCACATTAAAGGAGCCCTAAGAGGTAATTCACGATACTGAAAGTGGAAGGATAAAAGAGTTGAAGTGGATTCAAACTTAAAAGGAGTATGACTGTTTGCTAAGAGATTTAAAAAGAAATGCTCTCTTCATATCATAAAATATATTACGAGAATGTAATTTTTCAAATGACTTGTGATAGCTTTTTACAAAGAAATGAAACACTTTCATCTCAATGTTTCTAATGTTATAGATCACTAAATACTCTAATGTACAAAATAAATATTAGTTTGACTATTATTTTCATTTCCCTGCACTTATAACCAACAGTAAGAGATTTTTTAATGCTTTGACAAACACTGTTAAAGGTCACAGAACAATCATAATTTTTCAATTGAGTATTAATATCCTATTACATGGTTTCAGCTTGCATGGTCTTTTTTACACTCCCATACTACAATGAAATGTGAAGACTCCGTATTACACATATACTGCATTGGCATTCTCACTATTTATGAGGATTTTTCTGAAATATGTACAAGTAGAGCCAATGGAGGGAAAATAAAGAAGAGAAATTGAAGGAGACATACGCTATTACTACGGCACATACAAAACATAGATTAAAGAGTGAATTTCCACATACCACAAACATTTCCTAACATTTTAAATTATCTATTTTTTCTAAGAGAAACTCACCAATAGTCTGAGAATTTACAAAACAGAACTCAGTCAAGCACTACAAGCCTATAAAACCCTATTCCTGATGCTTTCCCAATCATCAGTTGTGCATCTGGTTTCAGATACCTAGTTCTACTAGTTGCTATAATTGTCTAGACGATTTCTTCCACCAGGAAAAAATATGTGACTTGACTAAGTTTTTGAAGGCTCAAGTATATCTTTGTTACTGCTTTTCTTCGAGTTTTCAATAAATTAGCTTATTAGCCAGAGGTAAATCCAAGTGTGGCGGGGCCTGAAGCTTATACAATTTTAGGGACCCTTTTTAAGGAAAGGAATACAAAATTATAAAACAAAATTAGGTACAGAGGCTTGAAAGACATGCACTCAAGTAAAGGCCCCTGAAGGTTAAGATTCTTTATCCTCATGGGAAATCTGTTCCTGAATGTCTCAATCTAGAAAGTTTACAACATGAAAAGCATAGTTTGTTAGCAAGAGCCAGCAAAACTAGCAGGATTCAACCATGAAACCATATCACAACTAAAAATTACAGAGTAACCTGCTGTATTACAAAATAAATAAAATAAAAATAAATAAAATAAAATTCAAAAATTCAAAAAAAAAATTACAGAGTAATGACCCATCTTATGGTAACACTAACCTAAGCAACTAGAATTCTAAAAACTAAGAAAGTAGATGAGGCCAACCAAAGGTTATCCAATCTGTGGCCTGCATTTTCAATAAAATACTTTTCTCTTTTATAAAAAAGGAATTTTTAATTGTCATTATAATAGTAAAATAAGCAAGAGAATATCAGAATAGGATGACAGACTCTAACTCCATAATCCTATAGCCAGACTAACACATGACGCTTCAGAGGGCATTGAAAAGCCACTGTTCCTGTCAAAGCCTGAGTTTCAGCTCATGTGAGTTTTATGAAAATCTTCTGAGGGCATTATAATTAAATTAGAATTCCTCAGTTAAAGTGCACAAAGTCACCCTCCTTTCCTCCCCACAAATAAAACACTATTTAATACTGTTAATATTTTTTACAGACAAGTAAACTTTTTTATTGACTGTTATTTTTAACCTAAAGACACTAATAAAGAGAAAACATTAAAAATTCAAAAAAAAATAATAAGGGTAATTAAACTAAATAAATGTTTGTGGTCTTAAAGAGAAAGTATTTACTCCTATTACTAAATGTCAGAGTCTATAGTTCAGTAAACCAAAACACAATATTCATAATTGGCCAACAGAAAAACATAAAAAAGAAATCATCTATAATATAACAAGCAACTAGGATAAAAATGGTGAAAAATTAACTCGAACAGGATTTAAAATGTTACAACTCAAATTTAAAAAAAAGAAACTGTCTTAGAAATTGATGTAATAATACCATTTAAGAAGAAATACAACACAAGTCTGATTCAGCTAAAATGCTGAAGAGAAGGTGAAAACAAGCAATTTCTCAAATAAACTCTGAAAAATTCTATAACCCATTCTTTAGCCCTCCCAATGCTAAAATAGACTGTCCTAAGAAAATAGGATCATTTTAAGAAAAAAATCTCAGCTTATTATACTCTGAATAATTTTTCAAAAATAGGCTTTTATTTCTTACGCAGTTTCACTCATATTTTTATTTTAAGTTTTAAAACTACGTATTTCCAGAGACAGAACACATATTTGAAGTGGTAAAATGCAGCAGTTACATAACAAAAGATATTTCAAAATGACCTGAAAGAATGTCTGAAATGTATTATCCAACCTTCCAAAGTAAGTGTTCTGGAGATTAATTCAAACTTTGAAAGTGTTTCCACCCAAAGTTGTCCAAACCAAAATGACTAAATCAATGCTTCTGCATATTTTATGTGTATGGCACATTTGCTTACTTGCTTGGCATTTTTTATGTGTAAATGTTGAATTTCTTTACCGAGGTTTCCTGCAGCCTGATTGCAGATGGCTGAAGCTCAATGCAGTCTTTGAATGGTTAATGAAATTTGAAGGAAACCAAGATTTAGAAATGATAATCATCAGACTTTAGAAACGATATATCTATATAATAATCTTATACACTTTTTATGTCTCTTATTGAATATCCTCCAGGAATATATAATGGGAATACTAAAAAATTACAGAACTTCAAATTACTCTCTTAGATAGCCAAGCTCCCCTTCAGTAATAATAAATGACTTCTACAACTGCACTGTTATCTTATTGGAAGGAAAATAAAATTAGATGCACAGAAGCAATCTATCCCTGCTATAATATGGAGCAGCCACAATATAACAGAGGACCACTGCACTTAGAGGACCACTTAGAATCCGTAAGGTTCATGGCCAAGTTCTCTTCTCTGACTCTTAGTTCCCTCATCAGTAAAATGATGGTAATGTTAATATAACTCAGAGGGTGAGGATTAAAAGGATAATGCACATGAAGTTGCAAATTATAATGTGCTGTACAATGACTGAATTATTACTGGAATGCTTCTTATGGGTGGGGTTAGAAGCCCCTCCAGCCCAACCCTACTCCTTTGCTCCTCTACAATTCTAGGGCAAGGGTTGGGCCATACCTGCTAATGGGCAGGGTCCCTGTGTCTTAAAGGGATACACACATCATTTTGTGTGTCTTCTTCCTTTTTGAACCCATGACATTGAGGCATGAATTCACCCAGGGCCTGCTGCTGGATTATCTGGCCACTTACCTTGCCACACAACTAACTTGTGGGAAGATTTGATCTTGGGAGTAAGGGAGATTTCCTGAGGCCTGGCTTGGGCCATATCCAGCTTGCCTGAGCATTTGGCAGTATATCTTTCCTGTATATCCTACCCTAGGAAACTTCTAGGACTAGTTGGCTTTGGTTTATAGCAAGATTTACTTATTTTTGGATCCCTTGTTTTGCCATCAAAATCTCACAAACCAGCCTCATTATAATACCTGACAGTAAGTATGGCTATAATGTTGACAGACTTCCAAAGGAGAAAGGAATCTTACAAAGTGAAAAAATATATAATCTAATCGTGAGTGCTGCCAATCTATCTTAATCTGCTAATGGTCAACAATGTTCCTGGACTAACAAGCACACAAACATTCAGTCACCATGAGTAAAGGATAATATTATGTACAGGCTGTAGTTCACAGCCTAGCAAGTGCTTCCTCACAGAAGCCACACAGATTGACTTAATAATATGTGGTCTCCAGCTGAGATTCAGCCACAAAAGTAAAATCATCACAAAAGTTAATGGGAGGATGGGCTGAAACCTATAGTCAAAGGATGAGAAAATAAGAAGCCTAAGAGAGAGTGAGGAGAAGGATTTAGAAACAAACAAGAACAGCTTTCAAAATCTGAAAGAAGTAATTTTATAATAAATCAAAGCATTACATACTTTATACAGTGGATCATAATCAAAGGGCTTCACAACCCATTAATTTATGTGAGCTTAAAAGGATTTAGATAGAGTCATAAATGGTAGCTCCATGACACGTAATTAAAGGAAATGAGGAATAGAACTAGACATTTCTAACCTTTGCAGGGTGACATCACTGAGGCACCTCTGCCTTTCAACACTTTCGCTAATCGTGAAGCAGAGCCCTCAGCCAAATGGAACCAGACTGACTGACGTCCATCATGTGTAATGTTCTCTTGTTGACTGAGGTAACCCTGTGTTAATAAAACTACCTGTGAAAATACATCCAATAAAGTGTCTCTTAATATCTCTGCTTCATCGTCTAATTTGATAGCTTGGTTAAGAATTATTAATGGGCCTTCCAAAAAAAAAAAAAAGTATTTGAAAGCATCTATCTACTCCAATCTTCCCTACCTATCTATCTGATTGCTCTTCTCACCCCTTTATCTTAAAAAACAAAAATAAATAAATGAAAAATAAATTTAAAAAGAAGCAGAACAGGTTTTTAAAAGGTTCAGGTTAATCAAAGGCAAAATGCTAAAGTGGTTTCTACCTGACCTATGACAGTATGTCTCGACTGTCAGGGCTTTCTAAGGGTCCTGAGATAAGATCAGATGTTTTTAAATGCCATTCCCCCAAAACTTACATACAATCTCCTACAAACACGCAATACATTTTGTGTCCCTCAGTAAAGAGCAACAGTCCAAAAGCTTGGAAATGAAATTATTGGACAATAAAATGAACATTTGAACTTCCTAGGAATCCAGAAATTTCATTAAAATATTTTTTGAAATTTTAGCTAAAATAAAAATGAGACAGTACATGGCACACATCAGATTTTTTTTTTAGTAGAAATTTAGCTACTCTTATAAAATGCAAGGATATAGGAAAACCCTCCCTCATGGCTGCTGAGAGTAGAAACAGAGGGCCATTCTGGAGAGCAATCTGACAGCAGTTAATTTACAATTTCTGCATATATTCTACTATCCAGCAATCCTATTTCTGGGCATAGAGACAGGCAACTTCTCCCATGGGAACACAAGAAGATGTGTATGAGGATGTTTACCTCCAACTTGTTGGAGTAACAAAGTGTCAGAAGTTGGAGTTCAAGACTAGTAAAGTGGATAAAGAAAATGAAGGCTGTGAGGACCCTGGAACACTATGAAACAGTCAGACATGACGAAATAGATTATGATATAGCAACATTAAAAAAAATCAAAAACATAATGGTGAGTGAAAAGAGTAAGAAACTGTATATCTTATTGCATGGTATGAATTATGTAGGCCTTAAAAACAAACACACACAAAGCAACATCATTTCAAGAATACACATATTTATTAAACACATGGAAGATGGATTAGAAAGACATACAATGAACACACTAAAATGAATAACTATGGAAGATGAAGGGGAGTGGAATGAAGGGGAAAAGAAATGAAAGAAAAGAAGATGAAACAAAATAAAACAAATAAAATTAAATTAAAATAAAATAAATAGACTGTGCCCAGAGAGATCCAAATGATAATATTGGGACAAACTGAGGAGTGTTTAATTTGATTCTATGCACCTGGTCTAATGGGAGAAGGATTGGGAAAGACAAAGAAGGAAAAAGATAAGAAAACAGAATAAATATACAAATGTATAAATAAAGTATAATAATATATAATGTATAAATAATCTTAGCCTCTTGATATTGTAAAATTACAAATTAATATTTGTCATTTTCCATAAAACAACTCACATTTGAATATTTTAAAAATAGGACATGTAATCTTTATGCAGTTACCACTTTAATCCTATCAATTTTAATCCATCTAGTGCAAGCTGTATACAAAGATGACTCTTTTTCAGCACATAAAGTATTCATATTTTTTCCTCACAAAGTGATACTCACTGATTTGTAGTTTCTTATTCTGTTATGTTTGTCTAAAACTTGTCATTATTAAAATCAGTAAAATTCTTTGATTTGTTTACAAGGCTACCCTCAGTATCAAATTATTTATCTCCATATTCAACTGGAATTCAGTGATTCCAAAACTGTATAACATTAGCTTTAACACTGTATTTCTAAATGTGTATAAAATTTTCTTTCCTCCCTCTGTTTCCTTGTGCATCATATTCAAAGGCTTTTATAGACTTATACAGGAAATGGAAAACAACTATATGTAAAAAAAAATTGGAATCATGATGCAGATACTATTTTGAAATCTTTTTTGTTTGTTTATTTGGCTGGTTGGTTGATTTTTTTACTTAGTAACACATTGTTAGCTTCTTTCAGTGTCATTATTCTTCCAACATATGATGTAGGAAGTTAGGGCTTTGCCATAACATTTTTTAATAAATATACTACCAGACATTTTTATTATTTCCAGGTCTTCATTCTTCTAAAAAGTGCTTCAATGAAAGTAAAATGGGTGTAGTTTAATTTTAAAACGGAATGTAGAAGTTTGAAAGGGGCGTGCATTAAAATAAACTATGTCTATGTCTTAAGAAAACCTGATAGGATTCAAACACTTGCTCATATATCAGATGCTAGTCTTCATTGCTCTGCGAGAGCATTCAATTGCTTGCAAGTTTTAGATTAGCAGAACACAATGGGCATTTTGTGCAATCAAGTAATAATCGTTTGTGTTAAGAATACTGTTATGTTTAACTAGTGATTACCAGTGAGGAGAGGGAAGAGGGGAGGGGTAAGATAAGGGTAGGGGATTAAGAGGTACAAACTATGATTTATAAATAAGCTACAAGGATATATTGTACAGCACAAGAAATATAGCCAATATTTTAAAATAACTTTAAATGGAGTATAATTTATAAAATTTTTGAATCACTGTTATACACCTGAAATTAATATAATCTTGTAAATTAACTATGTCTGAAAAAAAAATTTTTAAAGAATATTGGTATGCGTAGAGAATGGACTTGACACAGGGAGGGGGAAGGGTAAGCTGCGACGAAGTGAGAGAGTAGCATTGACATATATACACTACCAAATGTAAAATAGGTAGCTAGTGGGAAGCAGCTGCATAGCACAGCGAGATCAGCTCCGTGCTTTGTGACCATCTAGAGGGGTGGGATGGGGGGGTGGGATAGGGAGAGTGGGAGGGAGACTCAAGAGGGAAGGGATATGGGGATATATGTATACATATAGCTGATTCATTTTGTTATAGAGCAAAAACTAACACAACATTGTAAAGCAATTATACTCCACTAAACATGTTTAAATAAAAAATAAAAGAATACTGGTATTTTGAAAATACTATCTCTAACAAAAGTGAAGAAGAATTGGGAGGAGATTTGCATACTTCTTCCCACAGTGAAAAAGTGTAACATAATCCAAAACTCTCTGCTTTCTTACCCGCCTCAAATACCATAACACTTGCGATGAAATACAATAAATAAAAGCATGTTATACAGAAGCCTGTGAGACCTAGGTTAGGGTTTATTGCAAAACAAGCCAACCAATTCAACAATACTGACACAAAACACTGAGCTGTGTCCTGTAGTGCATACAAAAGTGAACAAGATGGAATCCTTACCTTCAAGGCATGTATAATCTGGCACTGGTGGTAGGAGGGAAAGCAATGCTTTAAGCGGAGAGAGTATACAGTTACAACATGCCAGCATTTTTTAATGAACTTTTTATAGGAAAAATTGCACATGCCAAAGAAAACAGGCTGGGGTATAGGGGCAGATACATGGGAAGCAAGAAGAGATGTGAGCGTGACTTTACAATATATCCAGATATGAAGAGTAATACATCTCAAAAATGACAACAAAAGCAATAGCGATGAAAACCCCAGGGATAAGAAAAACTAGTTTAAGGCCATATGATGGTGCCAAATGATGAACTATAGGGAGTCAAAGGAGGAAAAGTCATGAGCACCTTCAGGTAGAAGATGGCAACTTGAAACAAGCCCGGCATGATGATGATGGGAGGTCAGGAAATAGTATGGGAGCATCTATATTTCCTGGAATTCTCTATAGAACCTGTTCCACAGGTTAGGTCTACCATAAAACTAACCTTTTCCTAACCTAAACCCTGCTGAGACATAAGGGAGCAGCAATGCTCAATACAAACCCTGGCCTCCCAGAATTTAGAACACACACCTCAGTGACAGTGCTAGGCCAAGAGCTAATATCCCTCCAGCAGATAAAAAGGCACAAGAGACATCAGGGCTACCAAAGAGAGTTTCTCAACGAGGGGCCACAGTTTTTCATCATTCCCACCTACCAATTTCAGGCCTGGAAGTGAAGGCTGAATATGAGAATGACTTTAGTAGAGAGAAAATGAGGATTGCTGGGAGAGGATAAGTGAAGAAAGAGGATGTTTGAAAACATAATTTCTCAACGCTGGCTAAGCATCGGGATCATCAGAGCTGCTGGTTAAAAGCACTGATTCCTGCCCCCACCGACCCACCTGGGGTGATTCTGATTCAATAGGTTTAAGGTGAGGTCTGAGAATCTGTGTCTTGCAAAACCTCTCTAAGTGATTCCCATGTATAGTGAGGTTTAGACTCCATATGAAATCCCTACCGTCCATGAAGATGTAGAATATATATATTTGTATATGCATATAATGTTTCGCAGCATAAATGGGTAGAAAAAAAGATAAATAAATCACTGTTTCCCTGGGCAAATCCCTTAACCTAACTCTAACTCAGTTTTTCCTCTGAAAAATAACAAATATGAAGTAGAAAATAATTCAGACCCCTTGCAGTTCTAAAATAACATGATTTTGGTACTTAGTTAAGTGTGAGCTTTAAAGAAAAATTAACTCAAGGAAAAAACATCCCATCTGGCCTTACTGAAATATTGTGAAAAGTTTTCGGTTCTAAATTGGTTCCTTATATAGAGTTTCCTTTTCTTTTTTATGATCTTTTTTGGTAATACTCTCTTTAAGCTCACAGATATGGAATATTTTAAAAGAATTGTTATAAATAATATAAATGCCAGATTCTGTTTTACATAAGTCAAACAAAATAGCAGTGGTACAATGTACCAACATAACAAAGTACGTGTGATTTACACAGGATGAAAGAACTTTATTTTGATTTTTTTTAATGTTCAAAAACCATGTCCTACTTGGTTGGGGGTTGTTGCCTCTACTTTGTTCAATACAGTTTTAGCAACTCAAGAAGTGCTGATGACATCAATGGTCCTCTGATATAGGATGTTCCTTTGATCACTTGGCACCTAGAATAGTTGTGGCCCATAGAGGATGATCAAAAAATATTTATTGAATGAATTAATAAATTCACAGCTATGCAAAAATATTTCTCTTTGCCAAAGTTCTCACCAGTGGCTCTTAAACTATGTATTTCTATTGACAGTTTAGTCTCCTTAACATTCTAATATAATTTTTACCCTCTAGTTTTCATGTGAATCAATAGGTTCTGGTACCAATTCCAATCTGTGGGTGGGGGTGTGGTGGAGAGTTTCCCTATACCAACAACAAGCAATTCTAGGGACACCAGCTGGGTGTCCTATGATTCAACTCAATTCTGACACTACCTACCTGCAGATAGCATCAGATTCCACAGGTTAAACATTGAGGGTTCAGTCCTACAAGACTACCCTCCACCAGACTTCAGGCATCAGTCACAAGCCTAGGTCGTTGCCTGTGCTTCTGACCCACCTAATACAGATTGGAGGTTCCCATGACACCCTTCTTAAACTTCAGCACCAGGTACAAGCAGAGGTTGTTATGTGTACTTTTGACAAACAGCTATATATCAGAGGTTCCCATGACCTCTTCCTTTGGTTTGAATAATTTGCTAGAGAGACTCACAGAGCTCAGAGAAACATTTTGCTTACCAGATTACTGGTTTATTATAAAAGGATATAACTCAGAAACAGGCAGATGGAAGAGATGCACAGGACAAGATATGGGGCTTCCATGCCCTCACCAGACATACCACTCTCGGCACTTCCACATGTTGCCCAAACTGGAAGGCCTCAGAAACTGTCCTCTGAGTTTTTATGGAGGCTTCATAACGCAGTCATAATTGATTAAATCATTGCCATTGGTATTGATTCAACCTCCAGCCCCTCTCCAGGAGACTGGGGAGAGGGCATGGTACTAATCACATGGTTGGCTCCTCTGGCAGCCAACCCTGTCTTTAGGTTATCTAGGGCTTTCCAAAAGTCACCTCATTAACATATAACAAGAAATTCCAAGAGTTTTGGGAGCTCTGTACAAAGAACTGGGTGCAAGACCAAATCACAGCGAGTCTAAGTAAGTTTAAGCTTTTTAACCACATTCAACATTTAGTTAAACTTTAGAAAACATTCCTGAGCTGTTGTTACCTACCTGCAAGTGCTACTTTTCTGCATGACGTCAGCTCGATGATACCCAGAGAGTTTGCAAAAACCGTCATTACTATAAACTACAGGCCAATCCACAATCTGGGCATTTCCCAGTAAGAAACTCGATTCTAAAGGAGAAAGAAGAAAAGGGAAGTTTTTTAGCTGCATTTAACAATGTACTTCTTTCAAGTAATTAAAAAGACAAATTCATAAAAATAAACAAATATAACTATGGTTTCTTATGGTACAAATAATAAAACGTATCCTTGAAATTGGCATTATTAGTTTAGCATGATCAGCAAGTGAGATCCGCAATGAGTACAAGATTTGCATATAAACTAAAAACTCCATTGAAAAGAAGCCAGTTTACAATACTCTTTGCATTCAAGTAAACACTACACTATGAAAACAAAGCATGGTTAATATTAAATAAATGTTAATGACTATAATAATCACAGCTAAAAACAGTTTAATTTATTAAGACTAAGGGCTACAGTCACTTCTCTACAAACTGAGAATATTAAACTTAATAACAGAGACAAATTTGGATGATTCCTCCAAAAATTGTATTAATGTAATTTTGACATGATGGGACAAATTCTTTGTCCATCAGTTTGATCTAGAGAAGTCTAATTTAAAATTAAATTTTTAAATAAAGTCCCTTTTTAAAATAAAATTATTCAAAGACATTATTTTCAACCACATGCTACACAGAATTTGGAAACTACCATTATTCTAAATAAAAGAAACATCTCTGGTCTGTTTTGCATGGAGAAGTGGTTTTGCTTTAGGTATAAAAATTAATACAAAGAATAATATCTTTTGGCATATACGTTGATTGAAAATCCAGCAGTTTTAGACAGTAACTTTAGCAGTTTTGTAGGTCAAATGATAAATATGTTAAAATCAAAATTAAAACAATATTAAAATATAAAACAAAAAATTATTTTTAAAATAAATATCAATATTTTACAAGTAGATTTTTAAGGGAATACTATACTTCAAAATATCTACCTAAAAAATCTTCTTTAAACTCATATTGAGTGGTGTACTGAAGAGAAATTAACTTATGAGTAGATGACTTGAAGTTTAAATTCTGACTCACAGTTGGTCTTCATATAAATAACAATGCAATTCACTGACTAAGTAGCTGCTAAGTACAAGGCACTACTCTGAATCAGACAATGGGATAAAATAAAGATCAATAAACCATGCCCTTTACTCTCAAACAACTTACATATTAAGAAAAACATATATGTAACCAATTACAATTCACCAGAACAGATGCCGAATCAAGAAGCATGGGCCAACATATGGGGAAAAAATCTGTTTCAAGGCACTAAAATACAATCAAAAGTGGATAGAAACTGGAAAAGACAAACCCTTGAAAAAAGGAAGACACATTAGGTGAGATATTCATTTAACTGTCCATTCCCTTGAGAGCACTTCTCAGTTTGTACAGTTCGTGGGTGATAGCTCAAACAGAAAAGTCTTATGGGGCTAAAATGTCAAAGGTCATAATATGGGACCGCCAAAGCAGCTTGAAGTTAAGGTGGAGTTCCTTTAACATATGGAGCCATAAACCTGTATATAAATCCACCTCAAATCCTTCTCTGTGACCTAAACTTCATGCACAGGATGAGACTACAAGGAACCCATCTTGTCTTGCAATGACTAGAAGGCTAAAGAGGTAGGCAGAAACTTCATCAGCTTCCCAAAGCTATAGGACAAATTTTGGAGTTCGAGTCCTATCAAGTTAGAGAAGCTTGGTAAATACCTTGAGCTTTCCATTAATTCCACAGAAGGCCTTACTTCAGGAATAAAAATCAAGTCTCAGGATAAAGGGTTATGACCTGAGACTAAGATCAAAAATGTAGAAAATAGACTCATACTAAAAAAATAAAAATAAAAAAAGCTAAAATCATAATTAAGGTGACACACCAGTAATTTAACCACCTGCCAAAATAAAATGAAATCCTCTTCAAAGGAAAATAATGAAGTTCAAAATCTCTGCATTGTATCAATACAATGTCCATATACAATTAAAAATTATTAAGCATGCAAAGAAACAGGAAACTGTAACAATAATCCAGAGAAAAAATAGGCAATAGGTTGAGATGGGAACATAGAAATAAACAATACAATCTCTGAAATAAAAAACTGAATAGATTTAACAATATATTGGATGCTAAAAAAGAAAGGACAGTTTAAAAACATATCAATGCAAATTATTGCAAACTGAAGCAAAAAGAGAAAATAAATGAAAAGATATTCTGGGAGGACAATATCGAGCAACCTAATATATATGTAGCTGAGTCTGGGGAAAAAAACAGAATAGGACACAGATGTTACTTAGATAAAGAATGACTAAAATTTTTCAAGTAGCATGAAAAATAGCAACACAGAGATCTTAGCTCAGTAAACCTTAAGCAAGATAAACCAAAGAAAGCAACAGTAGGAAGATGACAGTAAAATTGCTAATAAAAAATAAGGGAAAACAATTTTAAACATAAAAAAAAAAACATACATTATTTATATGTGTTATATGTTGGGGAGGTGTAATAACTACAGCATACAAAGTATGAAAAACAAAGGAGGCCAGAAATCAATGGAATGACATCTTTAAAATACTGAGAGAAAAATATTTATCAACCTAGATTTTTATAGAGAGCAAAGATATCCTTCAAAATTGAAGGTCAAATAAAGACATACTAAGAAACAAAAGCTGGGAGAAACCATTGCCAGCAGAATCACAATAAAACAAATGTAACAGGTATTTTAGCTGAGAAAATAATTATAGTAACAATAATAATAACAATAACCCCCACAAAAAACATCAAGAAGGGAAAAACAAACAACAGATAGGACAAATAGAAAATAAACCACAGGATGGTAGCCCTAAATCCAACTATATCAAGCATTACATTAAATGTAAATGGAATAAACACACTAATTTTAAGACAGAAATTTTCAGACTGGATTTTTTAAAAAAAGAATAGAAACTGATAGTCTAGTATTTTAAGAGAGCCATTTAAAGTATAAAGAGATAGATCAGGACTTCCCTGGTGGTCCAGTGGTTAAGACTTCACCTTTCAATGCAGGGGGTGTGGGTTCAATCCCCGGTCAGGGAGCTAAAATCCCACATGCCTCGGGGCCAAAAAAACCAAAACATAAAACAGAAGCAATATTGTAACAAGTTCAATAAAGACTTTAAAAATTTTTAAATTTGAAAATTGAAAGTGAAAGTGTGGGGGAAAATACACTACTCAAACACTAAGCATAAGAAAGTAAGTCTGCCCATGATAATACAAAATAAAGTAGCTGAAGACAAGGGATAATAGAAATAAAGAGGAGCATTTAATAATAATAAAGGAGTCAATTCATTAAGAAGACACAGCATTCTCAAATGCATATGAAAGTAATGAAAGAGCTTCAAAATGCATGAAGAAAAAAAATGACATAACTAGGATAGACAATTTCACAATAATAATGGGAGATTTTAACCTTCTGCCTTAACTAGCAGAACAACCAGATGAAGAACTGACTGAGGATACAGAATATTTGAACACCAACACTATCAACTAACTCAAACTAACTGACATTTATAGAACACCCCACACTACACTACAGAATACACATTCTTTTTCAGTGCGTGTGGAAATTCCACCAAGATGTAACTGACTCTGAGCCACAAAAATTGTCAATAAATTCCAAAATATTGAAATTACATAAAGTATATTTTCTGACTTCAAAGTAATTAAATCAGAAATCATTTTTTTTAATTATCTAGAAAAATCTACAGTATTTGGATGTTACCCAATTCATTTCTAAACCACTGGGTCAAAGAAGAAATCAACAGAAATATAGAAGATATTTTAAACTGGATGATAGTAAGTTTGTTGTATACATTTAAAGCAGTGCTTAGAGAGAAATTTCTCATTTTAAAGGTTTATTTTTAATGAAAAGTTTAAAATCAATAATCTAAACTCTTTTATGAAGAAACTAGAAAAATAATAGCTATTAAATCCAAATTAAATAGAAGGAAGTAAATAAAGGTCAGAATGTAGATCAGTGAAATAGAAAACATTCAAAGAGTGAACTTCAAGAAAACACAAGTTACCATCATCAAGAATGAAAGAGGAGACATCACTGGATATAGTACACACAGCAAATGGTACAGTGCAAACAATATTTTGCCAATGAATTATAAAACTATGATGAAATGAATTAAATTTCTGAAAAAAAACTTGTAAAAACAGGCACAAAAAGAAATAGAAAATTTGAATAGCTTAATATATTTTAATGAAAACTAAAGCCATCTGGATGGCTATGGGCTCAGGGAATTCTTTCAAATATTTAAGTAAGACATAGTACAAATATTACACAAACTCTCGGAAAATAGGTGAGGAAACATTTCTTAACTTGTTTTATGAGGTTAGCATTATTATGATACCAAAATCTGACAAGGGCTGTTAAAGAAAGAATTACTGACCAATAGATTTTATGAATGTAGTTGCAAAAATCCAGAAGAAAATATTGGCAAATAGAATCCGGCAATATATAAAAATGAAAATAGATCATAACCAAGTAGGGTTTCTCTCATGAACATAAGGTTGATTTATCATTATGAAATCAATCAATGCAATCCATCAACAGAATAAAAGAAAAAGCCGTATGATTATATATCAATAGATACAGAAAAAAGCATTTGACAAAATTCATACTCACTCATGGTTAAAATGTCTGAGCAAACTAAGAATAAAAGAAAAGTTCCTCAAACTGATAGAGGATACCTGCTAAAAAATCCATAGCTAACATCATTTTTAAAGCTAGAATACTAAATATTTTCCCCCTAAGATTAGGAAAAAGTCAATGATATATACTCTCAACCCTTACACTCAACATTTCATTGGAGGTCCATCTAAGAAAATAAAGGGAAAAAAAAGAAAAAGAGAGAAACAAACCAAAAAAATACAGAAGGTATAAATGTTTAAAAGGTAAATGTAACTTTTTTTCTATTTGCAGATGACATGATTGTTTATGTAGAAAATCCTAAGGAATATTCAAAAGGATATCTAAAATTTTTGAGTGAATTAAGCAAGGTTACAAGACATAAAGTCAATATAAAATCTATTTTGTTTCTATTAACTAGCGTTAAAGAATTGGAAAATGAAAAGCAATTTCACTTAGAATGATACCAAAAAGTATAAAATACTTAGAAATAAATTTAACAAAATACATGTAGGACCTCTAGAGTGAAAACTAAAAAAGCTGCTTACAAATGGTTTCTAAACAAATGGAGAGCTATGCCATGTGAATGAATTGAAAGACTGGATATTTTAAGACTTCAATTCTCTACAAATCAGTCTATAGATTTAATACAATCCCAATGAAAATATCAACAGGCTTTTTTGAAGTAATTGACAAAATAATTATAAAATGTTTGTGAAAATACAAATTACCTAAAATAACCCAAAATAAAATCTGAAAAAGAAGAACCAAGTTGGAGAAACATACAATTATAGTAATTAATATAGTATGAGATTGGAGTGAGGACAAATAGATCAATGAAACAGTTTAAAGAGTTCAGAAATAGACCCTTACATAAATGGTCAACTGATTTTTTGCAAAGATGCCAAGGCAGTTTCATTAATAAAGACAACTTCAATGAACTGTGCTAAAATGACTGGCTATCCATACAAGCAAAAATTGAACCATGACCCTTACTTCACACCACACACACGAAAATAATTTAAAACAGGTCATAGACTTAAACACAAAAGTGAAAACTAAAAAGAAAACAGAAGGAAATCTTTGCAACTTTGAGGAAGACAAAAATTTTTAAGACTCATACGGTAATCACCATAAAAGAAAGTATTGATAAATAAATTAGACATTATCAAAATTAAAATCAACTGTTCATTCAAGGACACTGTCAAGAAAATGAAAAGAGAATCCACAGACTGAGAGAAAATATTCACAGTGCAGATACCTGAGAAAGAAATCCTATCCAAAATAGGCCCAAAAAATCCTACCAAAGGGCAAATGACCCAATTAACAAAATGGGCAAATGACTTGAACAGACATTTCACAAAAGAAGATGTACAATAGCCAATAAGCACAAGAATAAGACGCTCACCATCATCATGCATTAGGGAAATACAAACTAAAAGCACAATGATCTATCACTGCTTAACCACTAGAGTGGTTATAAAGGCTAATAATACAAAAATGTTGATGAAAATATGGAACAACTGAAATTCTTTATAAAATGCTAATGAGAATATAAAATGGTAGGATCACTTTGGAAAACAGTTTCATGAAAAGTTAAATATTCAACTATGACCCAGAAATTTCACTTCTAGGCATTTACTCAAGTGAAATGAAAAGATATGTTAACAAAAAGACTTGTAGAAAAATGTTCACATCAGATTTATTCACAGTAGCCAAAAATTGAAAACAATGCAAATGTCCATCAACAAGAGAATGGATTAAAAATTGTGGCATATTCATACAAGACATACTACTCAGCTCTAAAATGGAACAAATTACTGATAGATTGTAGCAACACAAATTAGTCTAAAAAACATTGATGATTTAAAGAAGTCAGAAACTATAATTTCATTCATATGAAGTTTAAATATAGGCAAGGTCAATCTATGGTGACAGAGATCAGAACAATGATTTCTGAGGGGGATGGGACAGTAGAGGGACTGATGGTAGAGGGACTGATGAACTTTCTGGAGAAGGTCATTGTTTTCTATCTTTATAGAGATATAAACTACAGAGGTATATACATTTGCCAAAACTAATTGAACTATATACAAGATCTGTATGTTTTACTTCATATAAAGTATACCTCAAACCTAAAAGAAAATACAAGAAGGACAAAGGGCTGGAGAATCACAAGTTTTAGGAAACCAGTGGCATTTGAGCTGAGCCCTAGCTATAAGAATGGTAATATTACGCTTCCTTGGTACATACAGTGATTAGAGTAGAGATTAAAATGAGCTTATTCCTGCAAAAATGCTTCATAAAATATAAATTCTTCTATAAATATATATTTTCATTTATATATAGCATCAATTATAAATATTTGTAATACGATCATCAAAAATTAACTTCTTCCCCTTCTTAGCCCAGGCCAGGTCCTAGTCAGTTTAACCTCTCTAATACATATGTTCCTCACTTCATGACTAGGTAGCTGTGGCAGTGCATATAGCTTGCTACATGGTCTCCCTGATTTTCAGACTAACATTCATTTGTCCCCCTCAAGCCCTGCCTCCATCCTACCACTCTTCATCCAGGTCAAGTCTCCCAACTGCTTACAGCACTGAATCCTCTCCCAGACTCACAAAGTCCTCTGAAATCCAACCTCATCCTCTCTGCCTGTGCAACATATTTCTCATTACTCCTAAAGTCCATACTATCGCAGTTAGGTCAGTTTTCTCATTACATTCCCAAAAGATTCTCACTCATGATGCCTACTATCCACTTGAAATACTTTTTCTTCATCCCTTTGCCTATCAAAACTTTTAAGAACCAGTTCAACTCTCCCTTCTCTATGACACATTCGGTGGTTACCACTGAATCCACATCCTCTGGCTACCATCATATCTGTCTGTGTCCAACCCTTCACAGGACAAACTCATCATAAAAGTTGTCTATTCTCATTGGCTCTGTCTTCTCAGCCCCTATTCACTCAACTCACTCCTATCTGGCTTATGTCCTCACCGCTCAAAGTCAACCTAGGTAACCAGTAATCTCTCCATGTCATCAAATCCAAAGGACACTTTTTACCCTTTCCACTTAATAATTCAGAAGCATTGGTAACCACTCCCTCCTTAAAAATGTCTCAATCCTTAGCTTACATAGAACAACATTTCCCTGATTCTCTGGACACTCCTCCATTTCCTTTGCAGACTCAACACTCTTTATCCAGTGAGTATATTATGTCCATTCCTCTTCTGCTTTCACCTATCTCCATAGATTCAGTAACTCTATCTCGAAACCAGACCTCTTCTATAAACTGTAGATCTTTATATCCAGGTTCACCTCTCCTCACAGATAGCTTAAATTTACCTCAGTAGAACATGTCCATGACCTGTCATTTCCCCAAATCAGATGTTTTCCCAGTGTTTCCTATCTTAGAAAATGAGATCACCATCCATGCAGAAATCTGGGAGCCATCTTTCAACATCCTTCTGATTACCCCTATAGCTTATTACCAAATCTTATTAATTTTATCTCCTAGTACCCTTTCAAATCTCTCCATTTCTCTAGATCCTCATCATCATCTCCCAACTCCAAGCTTCCATCATCCCTCCCCTAGACCATGCCAAGAGCTACATAATCGGTTTACTCAGACCCTCTCAATAAAGGAATCATTGAGTGATTCCTTCAATAGATTATCCACACTGAAGCCAGGCAGGTCTTTTCAAAATTCAATCTGGATCATATCCCTCCCTGCTTTAACATCTGTCAATAGCTTGGCTGGGCTCTCAGAACTCTCCCAACTTTGCATGGCCTATAATGACCTCAGAGTCTGTCAAACCTCAACTCTCACCATTCTGCACCTTGCGCTGAGTATGATAGCCACACTAATGTTTTCTTTTTTCTTGTAAGTTTCAAGTCCTCTCCCACCATAGGAGGACCTTTTTTTTTTTTTTTTTTAACCTCTTTATTGAAGTATAATTGCTTTACAACGGTGTGTTAGTTTCTGCTTTATAACAAAGTGAATCAGTTATACATATACATATGTTCCCATATCTCTTCCCTCTTGAGTCTCCCTCCCTCCCACCCTCCCTATCCCACCCTTCTAGGTGGTCACAAAGCACCGAGCTGATCTCCCTGTGCTATGCGGCTACTTCCCACTAGCTATCTATTTTACAACACTCTTGCACTGTTGGTGGGAATGTAAATTGATACAGCCACTATGGAGAACAGTATGGAGGTTCCTTAAAAAACTAAAAATAGAACTACCATACTACCCAGCAATCCCACTACTGGGCATATACCCTGAGAAAACCATAATTCAAAAAGAGTCATGTACCACAATGTTCACTGCAGCTCTATTTACAATAGCCAGGACATGGAAGCAACCTAAGTGTCCATCATTGGATGAATGGATAAAGAAGATGTGGCACATATATACAATGGAATATTACTCACCCTTAAAAAGAAACGAAATTGAGTTATTTGTAGTGAGGAGGACCTTTTAACTTGACATTCTCTCTGCCTGAACATCATTGCTTTCCCTCCACATTTGGTTGACACCTACATTTATTTAGATCTTAACTCAATCGTCATGACCCTAGTGAATCTTTCCCTGACCTTCTGACCAGGTCATCCCTAATAATTTTAGACATGATGTACCTTTCACTCACAGCCCTTATCAAAGTTGCAATTTTATACCTATTTGTGTCATGAAATGATTAATGCATATCTGCCTGTTGAGCTGTAAGTTTTATTTGATCTTCCAATACCTAACACAGTGCCTGGCATCTAATATATGCTTGCTAATTGTCTGACTATATCAATAAACAAATGCATTCATAGATTCTTACAGGGATCTCTCTTTATATAATTGATATCATGAAATTTAGTATGAAGTGCCTCTCTAAATACCTCATATATGCTTTCATATATGCAATTTTTTGTCTTCTCAAATGGATGATATGGTCCTCAGAACTATAAAGTTTATGCCTACTATACATACAATAGTAACAATACAGTAATTACTTATTAATTAAAGGAACTGTCAGTATCCCAGGAAAGAGAATCCCACAGTTCTAAAACAGAAGCACCATAAACATTAAAGTGTCTACTGCAGGAGGCCTTCTTTCCCCAGAAACTATCCAAATTGGTGTTTTTCAAACTTTCTTTAATTGAAGCACATAGTAAGAAACAAATTTTACATAGTGACTCAATGTGTGTTTACACACATGCACACATGTACACACAACTGAAAAAATTTCTCAGATAACACTCTTACTACATGAGATGTACTCTATTTCTGTTCTATTTCAATTTTTTAGTGCGCCAGTCAAGACCCATTAAATGGATCTACACCCTATGGAGGGTTGTATCTCATGGTTTTAAAAACTTGCTTTAAACTATCCCCAAAGGCCTTGCAGACCACCCTCTCTCATAAACAGACTTGTTTTCTAGACATTTTTTAGGATTTAGATCAGAAGCTCTAACTGTTCCTAGTTAATTCTATCAAAAATGTAACCCTACCCCAACGTACCATTTTCAATAGCTCTACAATGGGAAAATTAAGACTCCAGCTCAGAAGGGCCCTGCTCTCACTATCCATTTGCTGTTGATATATTATTTCATTTACATCCTAGTAATTCTGTGTAATAACAAAATTAATAACAAAAGCAACCAGGAGCAGAGCCCTTACTCTCTGCCAGGCATTGGGCCAGATGTCTACATGCAACTCCATCCCACAGTGAGTTGGAGACTCACCAAGCCCCAAGTGCCCCAGGAGGTCAGAAGCAGGAACTAGCACCCAGGTTCCTTAAATTCTAATTCTTGACTGAGACATTTGAAACTTCAAACCTTTTCTAGGGGAAACTGTGCCTCATTTTTTGCTTTAGACAGAAAAGTAGAAGACTAGGAATGAAAGGTAAGTCCTAAAACAATTCACGGCAGAGAGGAATAACTCTCATATTAGCATGAAGGCGGAGTGGTTTAGGAAAAAGAACTTAGAAGTTGGAATCAAAAGTGAGTTGTTGAAAATGTATGGACACCAAGGAGGGAAAGTAGGGGTGGGGGGGTGGGATGAATTGGGAGATTGGGATGGACATATATACACTAATTTGTATAAAATAGATAACTAATAAGAACCTGCTGTATAAAATAAAAATTAAATTTAAAAAAAGTGAGTTGTTGAGATGTTGCCTATCTTCTATCTTATTTTTTTAAATATATGCTTGATTTTAACCAATAACATAGAATATGGACAATTCAGATAATTGCTAGGTACGCTCTAGAGTATTTGTTTGCATATTCAATTCAACCTAGCAACTCAAAGTTTTTTTAAAGTTTTAAAAAATAGTCGAGGAAATATGCTCTCCATTTATCTTTATTCTTCAAGTTTGATTCCATTAATTTAGACCAACACAGAGTAAAGTAACTGGACTGTGTGCTCACTAGCCCTTACCTCAAGGTCTTAATAATTATGCATTAGCAATATGTGCTCTGGGTTTAGGAAGACAAGCATAAGAACTGCTTCTATCATTTCTGAATGTTTTATAAAACCATAATTGAGAAAATCAACCACAGTGCTAGGTCCTTCATATAACTAGTCATCAACTGGTAAACAGTCATAACAATCAAATTATCATTAAAATCCTTTCCCCAAATTTTCCGCCAGCATTTGGATCCTGTCTCAATACTACCAAGGGAGCTACTGTGAAAAACCTGGGGAGTTTTAATTAGGTTATTGGCTTCCTCATAATGATACCTACCACTCTGGGCAGTTTATGGAGATTAGAATAATGTAGGAAAAATCTTTATAAACTACCCATTGGAGTAAAAATTCTTTATAAACTATAAACTGTTATTGTTTATTATATATAAGATTCTTTTACAACTGTATTATATACCCAGAGAGAGCTTTCTGTGTGTGAGCTCTGTGTGTGTGTGTATAAACAAAGAACCTAGAAAAAATAAATTTTTAAATGTTGACCCTGCAAACCAAAACCTATAAAATTATACTGAGAGCTAAACTACAAAATAAAATATTAGGAGGAAGGGGGAGAGAAAGAAGAAGGGGAGACAGATTTTTTTAATGTCAAGAGCTAAATTAGAGGGAAGTTGCTCAGTATTAAGTTGTCCAGGAGCTTCTTTCGGAAACTTGTCTGTTAGTTGAAATGCAATATGTGTATGTGATATATTCACACAACTGTTCCATTTCCCTATAGTCATGAAAATTGTTGTTTTGGTGAATGTAAAACCTGATATTATTAACAAATATTAAGAACAAGATAGCAGAGTAATTAAAATTGCTTCCCAGAAAATTTTAATTCCCTTTGGCTTTAAAACATGGCAGGGAAAAGCAAACTGCTTACTGAAGGATAACTTCTTTACAAAGGAAATAGTTGCAAATCTAGAAAGCAAGATCAGCTCAGAAGTTTTGGAAACATAAAGTCATTAAAGAAATTGCCCAGAATTCTTAGTAACCATCATCATCCTCATTGTTATGAACTGAATGCATGTGTCCTCCCAAAATTGATATGTTGAAACTCTACGCCTCGTGTGATGGTATTAGGAGGTGGGACCTTTGAGATTTGATTAGGATTCAATGAGGTCGTATGGATGGAGATCCACATGATTGCGATTAGGGCCCTTATAATAATGATGAGAGCACGTGCTTCCTCTGCTGGGCTTCCCATCATATGAGGAGAATACAATGAGAAGCCAGCAGTCTGCAATCAGGAAGAAGGTTCTCACCAGAACCTGACCATGCTGGCACCCTGATCTTGAACTTGCAGGCTCCAGAACTGTAAGAAATAAATTTCTGTTGGTTATAAGCCACCCAATTTATGGTATTTTGTAATAGCAGCACAAATACACTGACATTCATCAACCAAGCTTAGGGAAACCAGTTCTGATTTGTCCTCACAGCTCTTAGCACACCAACAGTCATGAATTCTGAAAAATTAAACATTCCTTGGAATTCAGACTGTTTAGAAACATCATCAAGGACTGAAACAATCATGTCCAAATGTTTTAAATACACAGACGTTCCTGTATGAGGGCTCTAAGAATTGGGTAATTACGGGAAAGGTCAAAAAGAGAGAGGAGACCCCAGTCCATATGTCCTACCCACCTCCCAGAATACTTCTTGCTGGAATCCAGCTTGGCTGAGTGATGCACGCGCCATCAGGAAGGACCCGGAGTCAGAGTGATTGGCCAGAGACAACTCGGAAAATAACCCCATTACCATAAAACCCAAGACTGCAAGCCACGTGGCAGAGCAGCCCTCCTGGGTTCCCTGACCCTCCTGCTCTCCACCCAGGTGCTCCTTCTCAATAAAGTCTCTTGCTTTGTCAGCAAAAAAAAAAAAAAAAAGAATTGGGTAATTATCCCTACCAGGTGGTCTAGTCCAGTAAAACATTTCAGAAGCAATAATCCTACACATGGACAAATTCTCAAACGGATCTCTGCAAGAGCCTGAGACTTGAAAACACCTTATTATATTCTTTCAAGACCATCGAGTATCCTCTCAGAGATGGACATGAAATAAAACAAGCACTTTTTCTTCAAGTGTTAGAAGGTCAAAAACTAAATAGCACGTCCCTAATTCAAAATGCCCACTAGGATCCTTATGAGTATTTCTAAATTTTGACTATTCATTCGATTGGGATGGAGGTTGAGGAGAATTGGAGGGGGCCACAGGAGTTACTCATTCTAGGCCCCAAAGAGTTGGTTTTAATTGGTCTGGAGTGAAAGCCAGGCATAAGTTATTTAAATCTCATGTGGTCTAATATGCAGCCAGGGTGGAGAAGCCCTGATCTACAGCAATAATGCCTAAATGCTGGCAGCTGCAATAGAATCTACAGATTGCTAAATTCTAATGCAGACACACTGAATTGACTCCCTAGGATTGGAACATAAAAATACAGCCTCAGAGGTCAGTCTCATTCTCAGCCAGGTTTGGGAAACTTTGCTCTCATATCTTGCTACTCAAAGTGTAGACGGGTATCACCTGGGAATTTATTAACAATGCAGAACCTGGGACCCACCCCAGACCTGATGAATCAGAATCTGCATTTTAGTGAGATCATCAGGTGATTCCCCAAGCTCATGACTACACTCATCTTGTGCATTCTTTTCTTCCTTTTAAGGATGGGAAAGCAGGCCAGGGAAGTTAGAGGACTCGGCAAACATAGGAAAAGGGCATCTAGTGGGGGAGAAAGACAGAATCAGGCCTCGCCGTCTAAGACTTTCTATTTCATCACTATATTTCTGAACTGCTGTTTACACTTTTGTTTTCATTTAATATAAAGGAAGCCCTTCCTCTTTACAGTGCTATTTCTTCAGACTTCATGGAAAGTAACTACAATTTAATACCACTACATATTAATCCCATTCCTAAAGGAGATCACATAGAAACCATGAGGTCAATAATTCCGCTGGCAGAAGTTTCTGGAAGAAGAAAGGTTATATTCAGTCAATGAAAACAATATAAAAGCATGTATTCTTCCTTTCTATAGCAATTCCAGGAAAAGAATCTTTTCCTCTGAGCTGCTCCAACACTACCTGTATCTGGCATGACTAGATGGTTATTTAGGTTTTCGTTTCATTTGTTTTTATGAAAACTACCCCATTCTCTGATCCAGAAATTCCATGGACATTAACAAGTGTGGAACGCCTTTTTGGGGGTTAAACCTCTCTCTCTCCCTCTCATCTTTTTTATGCAAATTACCCTAGAGAGAAGTATTTCAAAGCACAAGCACAGAGAAGTTTTCAGATATTTTAAGAACTGCTAAGGCACAAAAGAATTCTAGAGTATTGAGGAAGAACCAAGACATGGAGGTGAGAAAGGAAAAGACTTCACAAAAAGAAACCAAACACACTGAATAAAACACATTCACTAATTTATACTATTTCCAAGGTCTAGTGCTGATTCTGAGAAAAGTCAACAGGATTTTCCCTCACATTATATTCATTTAGTCCTACCCTTGGAGAAGCACACCACCCGGAAATCATCACCTTTATTCTGAAAGCCCTAAAATCCTGGCATAGACCTCCTCCAGCAGAGGTGAAGTATAGGCAGAAACCAGTAAATTGAGCTAAGGGCTATTTGCAGCCACTCTCGCAGAACCCCGGGGCCTCCATGAGGGAAGGACTTGAGTGCAGGTGCTCACAGTTCCAAGCATTACCCCACCCTCCGCAATTCTCTGATTCCAAGAGCTAAAGAATTCACATTCCAAAAATCAGTGGCCAAGAATGGAAACTTGGAGCTTAAAAGCAACACAATGAAGCTCATGCAACAATCACTAATGTTTTCTAAAAAGTATTGAAGAGGGTATTTCAACAATGCTGATTGTCAAATATTCATTATAAAGTTAGATTTGGTTTGGGAATCTTGGTTTTATTCAAAATTTTACCTTGGATAGAGAGAACAAACTAAGTGGTTACTAGTGGGGAGAGGCGTAGGAGATTAAGAGCTACAAACTACTGTGTATAAAATAACTAAGCTACAAGGATATATTGTATAGCACAGGGAATATTGCCAATATTTTATAATAACTGTAAGTGGAGTATAATCTATAAAAATTTTGAATCACTAAGTTGTACACCTGAAACTAATATAATATTGTAAATCGACCATACCTCAATTTAAAAAACCTACTTCGGAAACATATATACATACATACAAAAAAAAAAATTTACTTTGTTTCTCATCTGAACCAGCCTCCTGTTAAAATCTGAAGTTACATATTTCTAATCCACAAGAACAACCAGACGGACCAAGCTAATTATCTGGCCTGTAATACTCTTCTGAACCTCTGTAAGGAGAATACAGAAATCACCTCTGTACACAGTCTCACTGAACTAAGCTCTCTTTGGCTGCATTCTTATTTACTTCAAGGGAATGAAAAGGGAGCTAGATAACAAAGTGATAATGCAGGTAATCTCTAGAGCTTCACTACAAACCTGGCAATCTCCCAGTTTTCTCATCTCAGTTTTCATCTCCATCCTTACCTCTCTCTATGCCCAATGCTTGAGCCAAAACCCTGAAAGCCATCCTTCACACCTCTTCATTCATGCCATCCAATTCAACACTAAACCCTAATAATTCTACAGCAGAGACATCCACACTTCTCTCCTTCTCTACTGTTACTTCCCAGGCCAACCCACCATCATCTCTTGCCTGGACAATTGCAACAGTCTCCTGGCTGGTCCCCTACTGTCACTGTTCCTCCCTCCAACCCAACTTGCTGTTATACAGCAAGTGACCCCTGTGGCCAGGAGATCTGTCCACTGCACTTGGAATACAATGCAAAAGCCTTACCCGGAATAGTCAAGCCTCTAACTGTCTCTCCACCCTTGTTTCCCACCTTCCTCTTTTTTTGCCCACTGCAATCCAACTACACTGGCTTTTAAGCTTCACAAACTTAGCCACTCGTTTTCTCTTTCCTCCTTAGGATGGTTCACATGTTTTCTCTTTGCCTGAAATATTCTTCTGCCCACTCATCATCTAGTTACCTCTTACTTTAGGCCTCAATTCAACACTACTTCCTTAGAAATGTCTTCCCTGACACCATCTCCCAATTAAAATTAGTTTCTGTTACACTTGATCACAGCACCCTCCCTTTTTCCTTCAAAGTGCTTACCACAGTCTGTAATTTATATTTTGTTTGGGTTTGTTGAACACCTATCTTCCCACCAGACTCCAAGTTCCATGAGGGCAGGGACGATGTCTGTTGGTTCATCACTGTATACCTACAAAAGTTTGTTGAATGATCAAATATAAAAATTCTTATTCCTATTTAAAGTCATACGGCCAATAAATAATTACTAGAGCAATGGTAGACATTGTCAAGAATATAGATAAGAACTATGCTAGGTATTTTTCTTCAAAGAACTGACAATTCTGTAAAAAAATTAAAATTAGGTGTTCCGACACAGATTTCCCTGAACTCTGGAAACTTGTGAATTTAAGTCATGGAGCATACATTACTTTTTAAACTTGTCTTAAGTGGGTGAGTGATATCTATAGATATATTTAAGTTTCAGAGAACAGTAACAGCAGAACAATCCCTGAAGCACATATAGCACATTTTTATTTGGGTTCAATAAAATCCTGGCACAGATGGCTAAACAAAAGCATAAATAATTTATATGTCATGCCCACATCCACAATGTTGATTTCTGGTAGGTTCAATTACCCACTTCTACTATGTCAATAACAGAATATAAAACTGGTATGTTTCATGTCCTTACAAATACACCTTTATCCTACAGCTCTATATCAAGGAAATGTGTGTGTGTGTGTATGTGTGTGTGTGTGTGTGTGTGCGTGTGTGTAGACACATACACTTTGTACCTGTCTCATTCCACAATGAAACTAATTATTATATAGTATTAATTGGCAACATTAAGCAGACCATCACTGTGGGAGTTGGAAATATGCAAAAAATATCTGTTAATTTATTCAAACTTGTTCAGCTGTCATCAAAGATAAAAATATGCCTTCACTTTTCATCTCCTTCAAGATCAAAGGTACATTTTTAAGTTTCTGTGTTTCTTTGATGGCATTAAATTCATCATTTTTCCATCTAGCCAAAGTGGTTCAGAATTCATGAGATACTTTAACTTATATTCCTGAAATTCTAATGGTAGGAATAATAGCAATTTTGTTATAGAAAATATTTCTACACACACAAAAATGTTCAACAATTCAAAGTTTCTACTTTTAATCACTGGTGTTTTGTTCATGAAAGATGTGTTTCTAAAAAGTATATGCGTCAGAATCATTAAAAGTAAAAGATAACTGCAATAATGGCCTATGAGATTCATAGTCTCATAGTACAACAGAAAACCTTCACCCTGCTGTTGATAAGAACAAATTTTTACTGAATTTCATTACAATGACATTTCTTAAAACACCTAAGGACTTAAAACATTCGCTAGTTATATAATCTTGGATAAAAGCTAAATCAGTCAAGATATGTTTGTCAGGGGGAATAAAGTTTTACATTTTTAATGTTTAAGCATCATTTTTCAATCCTGCAAATAAGCAAACCTTGTTTTTGCAAATGAACTACAGCTGTTCTAAAGGGATTCTATTTTCTTTGAAGTTAACCTTTTAAGGCAATCAAACACTAATAGCAAGATAACTAATGGAGAATTTCAATTAAAAGACTAGTCTAAGCTCCACACCTGGTAGAAAAAGTAGAAATGAGGCTTTTCTGAATGCATTTACAATCCGATTAATTTTCTAAAGCTTTGTCTTATTTTTTTTTTAATTTCTACTATCTATGCATTAGGAGCTAATTGTTCAAGGGAAAGATACAGATCACAAATTCAATTCATTTCTCTCCTTTGGCCAGATTTCACTGAGCCAGTTACAAAAAGAGGCTGAATTTCTGCCTTCTTCTTCAGCTTCTCCAAGCACTGCCAATTATTGAGGTAAAAAGAACTGATGTTTCTTTGACTGTAAGTAGTAGTTTTTTTGTTGGGGGAAAGAGTGGTGTTTATTTGTTTGTTTGGGTTTTGGTTTTTTTCTCCAAATAAGTAAGCCCTTGGTAAAGTGAATCTAAATGCCTTTAATCTCAGATCCACCAGTTTAAGACTTAGGAAAGCCTTAACTATTTAATACTTTGCTTTCTTCAGGTTAAAAAAAAAGAAAAGAAAAGTAAATCTCCCCTACCTCAGAGAAAATAGGAACAGGTGAACATTTATTAAGCCCTTGCTATGATGAGGCACAGTGCAAGATCTGCTACATTTGTGGGTTTGCTGAATCTTCCCAGCAAACCCACAAGGTAGTTACTATAATCCTGTAGAGCCCTAGGATGTCACCAAGAGTAATGGCTAGAGTCAGGACGGAAGTCTGTGTCAAGACAAGATGGAAATGCCTTTGCTCTGTTCAGAGCACTGTTCTCTGCCCCACAGAGCTCCAGAAAGATGACCAGTTACCTTGACGATGGTTGCTCTAGTGGAAAAAGAGGCTGCTTGGGAACGAACAAGGAGAAGGTATCACACCTTTCATTCCTCACTCTCAGAGGACATCTTTTGTTTCTGGGCCCAGTAGTGAGGCAACTCTTCTTTCAACCTGTAACTCCTCCTTTGGTCCATCATACTTATACACATTGGCTGTATATGATATCAGTAATGGACATGTTTCATGCCCTGAGTCAGTAGAGTGAATGGGCAGGAATCACTCACTTGGCACACAGCGCTTATAAAGGGTAAGAAAAAACTACTTGGCAAAATTCTTACCCCTAGGGATCAGTAATCTGGTTAGCAAGTAAGACTAATATTACACTGAGTGGGAAGCCAAAAATGACCCTTAGATTTCTAGACTAAAAGATTAAAATATTAAAGACACCTTTGACAAAAATGGGGAAATACCAAAAAAGTAAGTCTATTTGAAGCCAAAACCAATGATAAATTCAATTCTCTGGCCACAATGAGTTTTAGATAACTTGTGAGGTGTACAAGAGAAATTCTATAGGCCACTGGAAATACAGGACCGGAGAACAGAAAGGATACATTTTAAATTATGACCAAGGACAAACTTGCTCTGAAAAGGAGGATAATGATGTAAGAAAGACAGCTGAAGGTTGAACCTGAATGACAAACATCCTTCAGGAGAGGGAAGAGGAGGAGAGGGGAGGAGAAAGGGGATAGAAAAGGAATAGAAAGGGTATAGAAAAAGAAAGGGAAAAGGGCAGGAGAAAGTGAAAAGTCATGAAAGCCAAAAGATGAACTCATGTGGAGAGGGTAGGGGAGCAGAGTCTTAAATCCTACAGAGCCAGAAAAATATGGACAAATAAAAGATTTTTGGATTCACAAGAAGAATGCTCACCTGTAAACTTCTAGAAGTTTCAACATTACGTTTTACACAGAAATCCATTGAAAAGAGGTGCAAAAGGAAATGGTGACCAAGAATTAAAGGCATCAACTACAGAAGGTGCATTCAAAGTTTTAAACATCTAACTAATAACAATAACTAACCACACTGATACTGATACGGTGCTTGTTATGTGCCAGACACTGTTCTCAGCACTTTGCTTGTATTTCCTCATTTAATCCTCACTCCAACACCGTAAGCTAGGCACTTTTATTACTTGCATTTTGCAAAGGAGAAAACTAGGTATAGATAAGTCACAGAGCTAAAAAGCATCAGAGCCAGGACTTTAACGCGAGCCTCCAGAACCTATGGTGCCTAACCAGTGTGCACACTGCCCCTCACAGAAAGAAAAAAAAAATAGGAGAAATGTTATTTTTATCATTGTGTTCAATGTGCATCCCCAGTGCTTATATCAGAGCCTAGCACATAGTGGGCACTCAACAGTATATGTTGAATTAGTGAATGATTAACTAGAAAGAGTATGAACATCAAGCAAAAGGATGGGAGTTATTTTTAGGGGAGTTTATTCTGGGATTATTTAGCCCTCATTGAAAAATTCCTCTATTCTCTCAATGCCATAAATATATGAAAATAAACTCATTGTGCTATAATTTGTCCCAAATCAAAAATATGCCAGCAGACAGAAAAGGCTTACAGAAAAGATCAGGATAAAGATGAAATTTGCCCTCAATCTAAGTGAGTTGCTTGATTTTCAGTTAAACTTGGTGATCTGAGGCTGGCCGTGCAGTCTCTAAAAAGCCAAAATCTATTCTGCCTCTTCCTCTGGATAGTGCACAGGACTGCAAGCTGCTTCTCAAGGCAGAACTCACTCAGAAGATACATAAACTGGTACGGATCAATTCCCAAGGATAAAAGTTAACCATCAATAACTCCTAACTGCAAAATCGTTTTTAAAACAATAATTAGGATCAACAAATTTCTAAACAGTTATTTCCTGTATAAAAGTCTATCTTTTAAGCCCTTGGAGATTAGAACAAAAATGATAGGAAATATTTCAGCTGTACATCAAGTTGGAATAAGAGATGAGTGTGAGATCACATACACATCCACCTCTCATGCTCTCATGAGTCCCATCTGATTTTCCCTGTACAATATGATTTCCATTTTCAGATATACACATTAGTTACCTAAATATTTTAAACTATACAATTACTGATACAAGCTTACTTAATAGATTTCATCAGCAGTGTTTCAGAAAAAAATCAATTCTAGACTTGGTTAATTTAGGAGGCAATAGCAAAAAAACATTTATTCAACTAGTACTTAGTGCTATGTGCATGTGTAAGGTATAACCCATATCCTCAAGAAGCTTAGTCCACATACCAACACTTCCACAACGTCCCAGTTACATGTCATTACCTCTAGAAACTGATTGTGCACCTAAGCTCAGATCTCAAATCATATAACTTGTGAAATCAATAGGACTTTGTACTTATGTTTCTCTGATGGGACCATACCCAAGAAAGAAAGAAATCCATTTCAATAAAATTTCAAGCAGCTTTGCAACCACTCTTCCTTTATAAACTATTTCACTTTTTATTTACTTTTCCTATCTTTTCCCATGTGAAAACTCAACATATCACAAAAATACTATCTAGAATGTACACAAATATTTCTCTATATTAGTAACAGTATCCATAAACAACCAAACACTAAAATAACATCTAACACACTGATATATGTGACAATATTGTCACAGCCCTCATTTGATCAAGTATCTTTCAAGACCAAGCCTTTCCAATATTAAAACTTCTATATTATATAAAATGAGAATATTTAAATTACTCTTTTTAGTCATTCTTCAATAATGAAGAGGAGTTATATCATACATTATTAAGCTAGGGTATTTAGTGGAACACACTAAGGATTTTTTTTTTCAGCCTTGTTGAGGTATAACTGACAAATAAAAATTGTATATATTTAAAGTGTACAACTTGATGGTTTGATATACGTATACAATCAAGCTAATTAACATGTCCATCATGTCACATAGCTAGTGTTTTCTTTTATTGTGTGTGTGGTGAGAACATATGACTGGAGTTTTAAAAATTCTATGAGTAAAGAAAAATGTTTTACAAATGTCCATTTCTTACAGCACATCAAGACTACTTTCTTTGACCTCAATTTCCACAACAATAATTACCACTGGTTTTGTGACTTGTTATTCATGTTCATTTGATTTCACTATGTATCTCTGTTCTTCATAGAAGTGCTGTATGGCATATTTTAATTTTTCCCATTAAAAATGATTTTGTTTGGGACATTTCAGAGCATCTCTCAAAATATGGTTTCTAACCCTACCAAAAAGAAAAAAAAAATCCCTAAAACCAAGATTCAGACTTGATGACTGACAGGAAATAGAACCTCCTAAAGTAATATGTCTCCAATCATATTTTTTTGAGAGTTTAATAAATTTGAAGAACTTTGAAGAATATTTACTTTAGCTCTGTATTTTATTTTTAAAAGTTTGGATAACATCAAAATACTAGAATCATATAATACCCTAGGTAAGTAACTGTAAATCTGTAAACTACCTTTTAATAAGATCAAAGCACTGTCATGAACTGATTCTACTTCACCAACTTGATCAAAATTATATCAAGACATCTGATGAGGAAAATTTTTGTTGAAATAGAAAATATATTCATCCTTCTAGTTATGAACATTATACATTATTATTCTGCAAAACTTTATATTTCATACATATTATCACCACACTGAGGTGATTTATTACAATAAAATTTTGTTCATCTGCTAAAGTAAATACTCTACTAGTCTAAAATTTATTTGAATTTGTTTCCATAAACTGCTTTTACTAATATCACATTCAGTCACAAAACGTAGGTCACCATTAACTAATATAAGATTGCAATTCCTTTCTTCATTTCACTTTCCTATATGTCTTGTGTTTTAGATATTTTCTGCCAAGAGTAAGAACTAACTGCGTTGATTTTAACCCCCAATCAAACTTGAGGAAAAGGACCGAAAAGAGAAACAGAAAGATATTAACTACTTAGTTCACCTGTGGCAGGACCTATAGTGCCCTCTTGTGGTGAATCTTAACTACAGCGCTCTGGAGAACAGAACAACTTTTCCTAGACCAGACACTGGAGAGAAGGTGGAAGCGTTGTTCCTCCATGCTACCAAGCGGCTGTTATTAACAATGAAAGTAAAAGATAAATATTGACTAAACTAACAGACTCCTTTATAGAAATGTACTCAGTCACCATCAGTTAAAACAATCATAGCCACTCCCTTCTATTAACAAAAATACTGCTTTATGTTTCTTTTAGTAGGGCAGTTGACAGATGGCCAGGCACGTGGATTTCTTATATACTCTACTTCTGGAATCAAGCAAAAGATAAACAAACAGAGCAATTTCTAATGAACACAAGAATGTCCTGGGACAAGCAACTCTCTAGTCAACAAAGTACTGCATTTGTTATACAAGGCAGTGTGTACTCTAAAGCAAGGGACAATCCTCTGGCTTACTTATAAATATAATTTAGGAAGTGGTCAGTATAATTTCAATCTCTATGATATTTTAAAGGTAAAAGTGATACATTATAAGACCTGGGTAAACCAAAGCTTCAAACTCTAAGTGGTTTTATCAACATTTCCTGAATAGTATTTTAGATCTTTCAAGAAAAAATATCAAGTACTCTATACCAAAAAACCCCACAATAATCCATTTGTTTTCCACAATTTTTTTAATTGGATGAGAATTATGAGTTATTATTTCTTTTCTGTTTTGTTTTTAAATCACGAGTTCTCTTATTTCCCCTCCCATAGGTTCTCATTTAAGATCTTAGTTTTTACAAATATTAATTATAGCACAAAAATGATTTTGGATTTTCCTATAGGTAAGAGCACTGAGTAAAGAAAGTGCTTGTGCAACCAGGTATTTCAGGCAAAATGAAAAACTGAGTATACTCAACTTCTTCTCTTGAAGGTTAAGTGGTTCATAAAATACTGCCTTTTCTGTTTTCTTCTTTCCTGGGCCCCTTTTTTCTCTAAAGAGAAAAACATTTCTAGTTTTTCATAATGTTTAAAATATTAAAGAACAGTAAATTCTAATTTAAAAGACATTATTTTTATAGTTAAAAATTTTCGAGATGGCAACCAGGTTTACTGTCACCCAAACTAATCATTTCTGCCTATTTGTTAAGGAATCAAAGACAACATATATATAAAATGTACTGCCCAAAGCAATAATCAGATTGAAGGCCTTGGAAATGTTTTGTTTTGTTTTGTTTTAATCTAAAATTCCACCTAAAAGTCTTAAAAAACTGTTGCTTTCTTTCAGGTACCTACCTTCTACCCATAAGTGTACTGCTCCCTACGGCCCAAAATATATTGGTGAATAGCTCGCATAAATACTATGCAAGGTTTAAATAAGGGAAGATGGCCTGATAATGTTCCAGACACAGATTCGGTCAGTCGGCATTTTGGACGGGGGCCTTCTATGAGACACTGCACGCAGGTAATGAACTCACCACATGGTTCCCAAACTTTCCCTTCCTAGCAACATATTTTGATTCTACTGGCCAAAAATGTATCTAAACCTTGCTATTGCATTTATGCTTTTGACCTTTACAATTTCTTGGAGTAATAATGTGTACCCTATACCTACTAGAATCACATGTTAAGAATGATTGTAATTCCTTTTATTTGTCTAAAAATGATCTTATCTTTTATCTTAAAACTAAAGAGAGGAATTCCCTACTTCTACTATTTTGGGATTTGGCTATAAAATATGTTTGTATCCATCCTACTCAATGGCCCTCATTATTTTATTTTATAGACTTTGAATCACCAGTGACAATTTGAAATGCTTTCCCATAACAGACTCTGTCAACTAAACAAGGAAAATAAAAAGCCAGTCTCAAGAGGTGTAAAATAACAGCAAATAGGCTACAGTGCTACTCTAAGGCAAAGAATACAGCACTGTTATTCTGGGAAATTGCAACTGAGGAGTTTGGAACTTTATTAGAATATCCTCATGTTTAAAAGCTATACCCAAATATACCACACTTCTTGCTCTTTTTTTCTCCATCAAGAAGTTTTCTGATAGATTTCTAATTGGCAGAGATTTCAGCTCATTAATGATCACCGTAGACAAATAAAACTTGACCTTTTCTCTTGGTGTCCATTGCCCTTTCATATCTAGTATCCCTCCTTTTCTCCCTCTCTCTCTCTCTCTCCCCCTCCCTCTCCCTCCCATGCTCCTTCCCTCCCTCTCTCTCCTTCCCTCTCTCCCTGTATTTCTGCTACTTTTTACATCTCTCTTTTGCTCTTTCTATGTGGTGAGACAGAGAGAGAGTTTTCTTCCTCTGCATCTACCTTTGTGTCTGGGTAGATATCTGTCTGTATGTTTATCTGTGTGTATCTCTAGATATGCTTCTACTCCGACTCTCACTAAAAGATCTGATATTTTCATAAGAAGAAAATGATGTTGTATCAGAAAAAGAAGCACTTCATGGGGTAAAAGTAACCCATCTTTCTTCAATTCTTAGCTAGATTAGGAGTGCTGCCTCTTTTCTTTTCCGCTAAAGCTCTGCCCATACTTCACTTTCAAAGTTGTTAAGTTAATGAATAATGAAATCTTCACGGTGACAAACTCAATCCATCTGTGAGAACCCTGAAGGGAATTTTCTGTTAATCTCAAACAATTTCTCAGAATGAATTTTTCTATTTCTCTGCCAAATCATATAGAAATGGCAACAAGTGTGGGATACTCGCACATAAAAGTGTAGAGAAATTTAATACTGTAATTCTCAATTTCTGAGGTTCTTCCTGTACAAGTGGCACTGAGACTTTCTTTTATTGATTACATATACATGTTCATATACTTTCCTCAAATATCTAACACATTTCAAACAAAGCTCAGAGGTTTTGAGTAGTGGTATTAAAAGTTAGCCATAAGCAATTAGAGGTGATATTTAAAATGCAAAAACAGATCAATTTTCATTTGTACTCGGTGCTATCCATGGAAAGAAACATTAAACCAGTGAAGCAATTATAACATGAAGTGTAAAAAAGATAAAACATTCATTGACTTGGATGGTAGATTTAAAATGGAGGCAATGGAAGCAGCTCTTTCTAAGCCACATAAGGTAAGTCTTGATTTCATGGTATATCAGAAATAAAAGATATTCTAAAAACTGGCTCATAGTTCCGGTATGTATGAGAAGTTTCACCCAAAGATGCTATATGAGTAAATTTCAGCCAAGGAATTCTCATCTACTTTCTGGTTACCACGCAGAGCAATAGAGAGCCTCCAGATTTTATTCTTTAAGGCCTTCTCTGAAAAGTCCTCTCACAGACCAAATTGCATGGAGTTGAAATAACCCAAGAGGATGAGAAAGTTGAAAAACAGACTGATATACCTTAAATAGCTAATTCCAATAACCTTTAAATTTCCCAAACTGGTTGTTTTAACTGTAATATCTCCTTGTACTCTAGGTTTCTGTACAATATTAATATAAGAAAGTAATGTATAAACATAGACATTGGCTACCATGAGGAATTTATATTTTATATTATCATAAAAAATCAAACACACATTTGAAATCACACTGGAATGGCTAAAAGTATTATAGTTTTTTTTTTTTTTAACACTAAACCAGGCCTATTAGCTATTTTTTTTTTGGAACCCAAAAAAGTCTGTTCAAGACTTGTATACTATCAGGCATTGACCAAATGCAAAGAAATAAAGTCAAAAGCCTCAAATGAAAACCAAATACCATGTCAGAGATTGATGAAAAATACCTTGGGACACTTAACATATAGTCCCTAAATCAGGGGAAATATTTGCAAGCCTAGTTTTAGAAGAGATCATATCCTAAGAATTAATATAACCTAATCTACCAATTCAGGAAGAGCATAATTGTATTTAATTATTTATTATCATTTGAGTGTGCCTCTGTCTTGCCACTAAGGAGGGAGCTTTTTGAGAGCAGAAGTGTCTTAATCATTTTTTTATCAGAAGGACCCCACAGAGTGTCTCTTGTATAAGGCACCCAAATAAATATTGTTTCATTGAATGAACGAATGAATGAATGAATAAACAATGATTATGGAATTGCATAGAGTATTTCCATTGCTTTGGTCCAAAATCTACTGTAATCAATATGCAGAAATGTCTTTCTCATAATTCTGCAAGCAAAGGATCTCAAAATATAATAACAGGCCTCTGAAGGAAAAAAACAAAAAACAAAAAACTTTAAAGGATATTTTACATATCTTGCTTGTAAAATTGAAAATTATATAAAAGATTTGAAAGCAAGTAGAAAATGTATATTTCAGTAAAATGCAAAGTTTATAAGGTCCTAAAATGTGAAATATATAACCATCCCCATTTCGATATCTTAGAGGAAATGAATGCATAAATGGATGGCAATTCAAAGACACTTTAAGGCAAGAAAACCCTAACATCAATAGCAAGGTAGAATGGCATTTTTAAAATTCTTTCTCTAGTTACTTTAAAAGCACAGTAGCTATTGCTTCCCTTCTACATTTCTCCTGTTTAAGTCAAATCAAATATATCATATAGATCAATACAGACCAATGCAAAATAAAATTTAAAAAAAACTTTAAACACAAATTTGACCATAATAATTGCCTTCCCATTTTTCCAGAACTGACTCTGTTTCTTAGGTTCAACTCCAACTACCCTCTCATACACAAGGCTCCTTTCAGCGGTGCCCGTTGGGCCTGAAAGCCATTCCAGAAACTAAATCTTAAGTAGCCACTTTCACAGCCATTCCCAACTTGAGGGAACCCTTCCACTGAGATTAACTCTAAGAATTTGATCAGTCTCTTCAGCCTACTTGTTTAAAAATGTGGGGAAACGATGAACAAAAAAGATATCCCTCAACAAAGCGAAACTCAACTCTGTTCTCCAGATGTACCTACACCCTAGCCGCTGCTCCCTCTTGGCTTCCTGCGGTTCTGGGCTCTGGACAGGTGGGAGGGGGGAGAGTACGTCTTGGGGAGGGGATGCAACTAACTTTCCTCGGCCACCTCATTCCCACTCCCACCTAAAATCAGGTCCATCTTGTAACTGCAGCCGCCAGGTAGGGCGGTCTGCGTCCCCCTCCCGCCTTTGGAGAGGGATGGGACGGGGAGGATGGGGGGCGTGGGTGGGCAGGATGGAGGTGGAGGGGTGTTCTGACTGCAACTCTTCTTACCGCTGGAGCGCCTGACGATGTTCTCCAAAAATGTGTTCTGCGGTGCCACCAGCCCTCTCTTGCCCCCCGGCATCCTGGGTCTGGAGAGCAGCGGCCAGGATCCGCGGCGGGGGAGGGGGGAACGCAGGAAGAGAAGGTGGAGGAAGAAGAGGAAAAGGTGGAAGAGAAGATCGATCCGAAAGAAGAGGGGGCGCGGCGGCGACGACGGGGTCCCCTGACTGTGTCTCCAGCCCGACCCGGATGAGCAGCTCTGGGGAGGAGGACCAGGCAGTTCATGGTAGTAGCGCTCCCCCGGCCGCCGCTGCCCAGACTGTGGCGGTGCCGCACACGGGGCTCGGGAACTGCAGGCTCCGCGGGGCACAGTGCGCCTGCGCCGCCCCCGCTGTCGCTGTCCCGCCGGTGCTGATGCTGAAGCTGTTGCTGAGGCTGCTGTCGCGGCGGCGATCACCTAGGCGCGGGCTCAGCATTTCTCCCCCTGCCCCGACCCCGAGGCCGGGGGAGCAGGAAAAGCCCACTCAAAGCCCTATCTCGCAGATCCTCTACTGCGCCCTCCTCTCCCACTTCCTAGCCTACCCCACTGGCGCAGCCGGATCAGCGCTGCCCAGCTGAGCCCAACTTCAGCCCGGCTGTGCGCCTGGTGGCCGCTCCTCTCTCCCCGGAGATCGAGGCAAACGCTCGCTGTCCAGTGGGGCCGTGGAGTGGGAGAGGAAGTGGGAGAAGCAGGCAGGATGCCAAAGAGGGCAATGGGCAGTCGGAGGGGGTCACATCTCAGTTTCTCCTGCCAAGGTCCCGAGTCCCGGCTGCTCCCGGGGACGCAGCTGCCGGGGCGGAGGTGTTGATCATCTCCCGCTCCAGTCCGGGCTGAGCGCGCAGCAGGGACTGACTGAGCGGCGCGCGGGGACGCAGAGCAGCCACCTGACGCTGCTACCGCCCCCCTCTGGGCTTCGGTGCCCGAAGCTCAACAGAGGCGATTTCAGCACCCGCCCTGGCCCACACCTTGGAGCCCGAGCCAGATAGGGTCTGAGCGCAGAGCAGGAGCGGGAATGGCCCGGGCGCCCCAGGCTGGGTCTGGCGCGCGGAGGAGCGTGGCGGCAGTACAGGGACGCTTCCCAGGGCTGCGGAGCGCACAGGCGAGCAGCGAGCCCAGCCACTGCTAAGTTGAGGGAAAGCTTGCACTTAATGCAAGGAGTAAGGGAAGAGAGTGAATAATTCACACCCGAGAGAGGGAGAGTGCAGCGGGCAGCGTTTGCTGTGGAAAAACAGTAAAGGCGGGGGGTGAGGGGGGGGGGCGACGTTGCACAGGACTGGGGAGTGTGGGCAGGAATTTTCTCTAACAACGCTCGGAACCGGCGACAGGAGGGGAACCGCTAGAAACAGAGTCCAAAAGCCAGAGTCTGTGACGGAGAAGGGAAAATAGCATAAGTGCGAAGGGACCGGGGAAAGAGATGGAAAGAAATGGAGGAGCTCACGCCGCGGCACCGGCACCTTCTTTTATCTAAGGCGGTGGTTCTCAAAGTGGTCCCGGACTGGCGGCATCTCCTAAGAACTTGTTAAAAATGCAAATTATCAGGCTCTATCCAAGAGCTAGGAAACCGGGAACTCTGGGAGCGAGGGCCAACAATGTTTTAACAAGCCCTCCGGATAAATATTATGCCCGCTCAAGTTTGAGAAGAACTGATCTACGGATTCCCCTCCAGAGGCTTCGCCCGGGCCTGTCTAGAAAGGACGACTGCATAAACAGGGTCAAGGAGTGAGGACAAAGTGCGCTGCGGCCAGGTCAGAGGTTGGTGGCGAGGCAAAGTGTTAGGCAGGAAGGCAAGGCGAAAGGAGAGTTGGATGGGGGCGTCCCCTTTTGCTAGATAAGAATATGCTAGATAACCCCTGTTAGGAAAGGTCAAGGCTAGGTTACCCGGAGACAGCGGGAATCTCCCTGGCAGGGGTCAGAGAAAACAACTCCTGCTCGGCTCCTACCCTGGGCAGGGAGGAAGGGGGATGGGGGAGTGGGGGCGGTGTCTCGCCTAAACCCCTAGATTACCAATCACTGGCCTCAGGTTACCATCACCGCCTCTCCAGAGCTGTCGGTGTAAGGGCCGTTGCCTGTAGCTGAGAGACACATAAATACACAGCCAGAATCCAGGCTTTATCTTAGGATCCTTTTCTCCCTCTCCTCTGAAATTTCCACCCGTTCCTGCAGTGCTTGGGCAGCTGAGCAAACCCAGAAGGTTGATGCGAGGTAAAGAGCAGTTTGCTCTGCTAGGATTCTTTCCGCACAAAATCAAGAGACTCGGTAGAATAACACTAGTCTAACCTTGCTTTCTACCCCAAGCACGGCTGGTGGTGCAAGTTTATTTCCCTACAGATAGACTGCCTTCTAAATGCGTTGGGGTGTCTTTAGTTAAATAACAAGGGACTCAGGCACAGATTGGATCCTTGTGGTTGGCCTGCCATGACAGGAGTCAGAGATGTGGCTGAGGTTACAGCTCCCTTCCTGCAGTTGACCGGGTGTGTACAAGGGTGATCTCGGACAGGCAGCGGTGAGTGGTGGTGTGAAGCGAGATCTTAATTCCCTGCCCAGGAATTGAACCTGGGTAGCCTGGATGAAAACCAGGAATCCTAGCCACCACACCCCCTGGCTCTTGCCCCCAGTGAAAAATGCATTTCTCACAGAGGCAAAAACTGTAAAAACAGTTACATGCAGCTCAATATCAAAAAACAAACAACCCAATCCAAAAATGGGCAGAAGACTTAAACAGACATTTCTCCAAAGAAGATGTACAGATTGCCAACAAACACATGAAAGAATGCTCAACATCATTAATCATTAGAGAAATGCAAATCAAAACTACAATGAGATATCATCTCACAACGGTCAGAATGGCCATCATCAAAAAATCTACAAACAATAAATGCTGGAGAGGGTGTGGAGAAAAGGGAACACTCTTGCACTGTTGGTGGGAATGTAAATTGATACAGCCACTATGGAGAACAGTATGGAGGTTCCTTAAAAAACTAAAAATAGAACTACCATACGACCCAGCAACCCCACTACTGGGCATATACCCGGAGAAAACCATAATTCAAAAAGAGTCATGTACCAAAATGTTCATTGCAGCTCTATTTACAATAGCCAGGACATGGAAGCAACCTAAATGTCCATCGTCGGATGAATGGATAAAGAAGATGTGACACATATATACAATGGAATATTACTCAGCCATAAAAAGAAACGAAATTGAGTTATTTGTAGTGAGGTGGATGGACCTAGAGTCTGTCATACAGAGTGAAGTAAGTCAGAAAGAGAAAAACAAATACCGTATGCTAACACATATATGGACTCTTAAAAAAAAAAAAATGGTCATGAAGAACCTAGGGGCAAGACAGCAATAAAGACGCAGACCTACTAGAGAATGGACTTGAGGACACAGGGAGGGGGAAGGGTAAGCTGGGACAAAGTGAGAGAGTGGCATGGACATACATACACTACCAAACGTAAAATAGATAGCTAGTGGGAAGCAGCCACATAGCACAGCAAGATCAGCTCGGTGCTTTGTGACTACCTAGAGGGGTGGGATAGGGAGGGTGGGAGGGAGGGAGATGCAAGAGGGAAGAGATATGGGGATATATGTATATGTATAACTGATTCACTTTGGTATAAAGCAGAAACTAACACACCATTGTAAAGCAATTATACTTCAATAAAGATGTTAAAAAAAAACAGGTACAAAGTTTATTATTAAAGACACAGCACAACAGCAAGTGGGAGAGCACACAGAGAAACAGTTTGTTTAGTTAAGACAAAAGCAAGGCAGAGATGCACACCTGGAGAGAAAGGGGGTGGGCGTCCTCCCTAATGAGGAGGAGCGCAGTAAAGAAGTGGTTAAGTCATCTATATACCGCAGTTCTTCCAGATCTTTGTTTACCTTTGGCCAATTATCTGGTTTCTTTTTCCACACCTGCCCTGCCCTAGGACCCTCCCCAACATGCGTGAGCAACTTTTTTCCAAGATGGATTACAGCCCGGAGGCCTATGGGACGGCCTTAGCATCACATATTATGGGCCCTTTTTGACCCCCAAGGAGCCTTTCTGCATATGTGCAATGTTTCCCTTGCCCCAAGGATGGGAAATGTATGACCTCTTGACCTTTTAACAGGGTTTAGTCCCACTCTGTCCCTGCCATAAAAATGTCCAATGTCCGGTTATTTACCCTATTTCCGTTGCTGGTTTCTATATCGAGGTGCAGATCTCGAAATATAGACAGGAGTCCAGTCATAAATATGTAGTCCTGGAGTCCGTTTGTCTCTTGCTTCAGGAAATGTAAACACGGGGCTGGTAATGAACGTCCGGCCTGGAGCCCATCTTCTTCTCACCCCAGGAAGTGTGAACAGGAGGCCAGTTGTAAATGTCTAGCCTGGAGCCCACCTATCTCCTGCCTCAAGGGGAAGGGGAACTCGAAACCTGAGCTTAGACACACAATTGGATTTTGCCTCTCCTCTGGTGGGTCTTGTGTGACCTGTGTTTATGTCGACTAGGCTACGGTACAGACCATGACTAATCAGCCATTCCCAGAATGAAGTGGTGAACAAGCAGGCTGATTTTATACGTATATAAAATTAAAATAAAATATATATAAATATGTATAAAAATAAACATATATATTTCATAGACTGCTATCCTAGACTTCTAACATATGATGAATCCATCATCACCATTAACAGAAGATATCTCAAATCTATATGTTCTTTTGCACATCATCAGCTGCCCACATCTCGCCTCTGGGTATTGATATAAAATCTCAGCTTCCCAGCATTTCCCATCTAGTATAAATATCCCTGTTCCTAATCACTCATCTCTGGGTGTATTAGCTCACGCTTCCCAAAGAGGAAACTCTTTTGGACTCTGTTAAGACACAGTCACACAATTACTGGTAGAACTTCCCCATTTATTTCCATCTGCAGATTTAATTAAAATGACATTTATCCTTTCTTCTTTGTCCTTAATAATTGCATAGCATTATAACTTTGGAATTATTTTAATTATTGTAAAAAAAATGGTCATTATAAAGTGTCAAATCCTTGGTTTACACACTTTTCTTAATCCTCTACTTTAAATTTTCATTTTACAGAAGAAAAAAACAAGACCCAGAGAGATGAAGTGCCTAATCCAAGATGACACAGTGCTTTAGACGTACATTATGACTAGAACTGGGTCTTCTAATCCTGTGGTGAGAGCTCCTTGTAAATAACAGAAAATAATCTGATGTTGGCATAGTGTGGTAACAACCAGCAACATCCAATTATCTCTATTGCCATCACTGGTTTTGCAGCACTAGAGAGAATCACTTGCAACAGCTGGTAATCACTTGCAATAGCTCCTAATCAACAGAGAGTTAAGGAAAACAGAGCAGCACCGGCACCGTATGTACTGACTGGCCCTAAGGAATGTGCTGGCAGATTGCAGCAGGTGCCAGTACAGCATTTTATAAGTGTTTTGCAGACAGAGTTGTTGTAACCAAGCCACAGCATGTACAGGTGAGAGAGACAGGAATCAAAAAGCTTCAGTGTCACACAAAGGGCTTCTTTTTGTTTGTTTCCTTGCAGAGATTCCATTTCAAAGCAGAAGCATTTGTCCTTTTCTTCTGTCTTGGGGTATTGTAATTAGAGTGGTGTTGTCTGTGAGAACGAAGAGTTCCAATACCCAGAGGTGTTCGCGAACTCCTAAGTCACTGCTATGAAATGAAGGAAAGCTGGCTGAGGCTGCAGGTGTGTTCCAGTTTAACAGTAACCAAGACAAGAGTGAAGAGTTAGAAAACTGATATACTAGGAAATGATGGTTTGTAATTACTATAGGTTTGCTGAAGGATTCTTTTATCAAGCACATCCTCCTTTGAGGATTTAAGATATAGTTTATTTGACAGTAGCTGTAATTATGTATAAACTCTCAAAAATGCATTAAAAATAGGTCCAGTCTGACAATGTTTGATCCCTTATGTGAAAATGGCCCACCCACTGCTCTCTAGGGGGATGATTTTTCTCTCTAACCCTGCTCTCTGTTTCTGAGCTAACCTCAGCAGAGGTCTAAGGTGCAATCTGCAGATGCTAAATGGGTGGCTCTGAAGGAGAAATGGCAGAAGGAAGAAAACAGAAAGCCAGAAGTTGCTCTCCATCCTGGCCTCCAGGAGTGGTGTCATCAGCAGTAGTGTCAGTCCAAACATTTCCTCCTTCCCAGTCTATTTTCCGAATCTCACTCTCTGCCTCCCCCAGAGCCCTACCCGTGCTCTAGCAATGAAATATCCAAATGATTGTTTGATTCCTTTGCTTGCACAGTCCCACACTTAAACTTATAACCTTCCTCCTTCTCCTTCCCCCACCCCAAAATCTAAGTTGAGAGAAAGCAGAATAGAGGTTGTATTGTATAGAGGTTCAGTGCTTCAACTCTGGACCCAGACGGCCTGTAATTTAATCTTGCCCCTGCCACTTATATAACCTAGGGCAAGTTATTTAGCCTCAATTTCCCTTGCTGTAAAATGGGGATTAAAAATGACCTATTTAGTAGGGCTGTCACGAGGACTAAATGAGATCCTATTCGATAGCTATTAAATAGTATCTGGCATGTAACAAGGACCATGTAAGTGTTTGTTAAGTAAATAACACTTTTCATCCCCTTCTACTTTCATTTACAGTAGTAACTCTAGGTGGTGGTCACTACTAATGCTCACCAATAACCAGGTGCCTTCTCCACTTCCTTGAAATTATTTATGGCCATAAACTAATTCTGGTCAGTGAAATGTGAATGGAGGTGACATGTATTACTTCCTAGTAAAAGCAGATAAGAGCCAGGACTCAGTTCTTGATGCTCCTCTTCCGCTACCTCAGTGACTATGGAATGCCAAGCAACACAGGGATAACAATTGCAGGAAGAGTTACCTAGACCTGAGGTAGACATTATATAAGCAGGAAATAAACTTCTGTTGTGCTAAGACACTGAGATTTTGGCACTGTTTCTTACTGTACTGTACCTTAATCTATCCTGACTGGTACAGATTATGAACTTACTTTAGGTACAGGAAATTAGGGGAATAATTCCCTGACTATACACTAGAATCACCTGGGGAGCTTATAAAAATCCCAATGTCCAGGCCACAGCCCCCAGACCAAGTATATCAGGATTTCTGAGCATGAGACTCAGACATCAGTAGTTTTTAAAGTTCCCCAGGTGATTTCAACGTGCATTAAAGTTAAGAACCATTGTCCTAGAGCAATGCTGCACTTTATGAGAATCTCTGGGATTTAGATATTGTGCCAAGATCCCCAACTCTCAAGGATCAGACCTATGGTTACACCTATCCAGCAAAGACTCAACCCTCATATATCCACCTGTGAGTTTCTTCATAGTTGTAGCTGCTGAGCTTCTCAGGAGAGAATCACAAAACCTCCAAGACTGATGCACCATAAACTCAAGGCCTCCATAATCAAGTTGCCTCTCTATGCAGCCCAATCCTTATCCACATCCCTAGTCAACTATCCATTCCATTCTCTACAGTAGCTTTCTCAAAGCTTTTTCTGTCTTTTCACATCTCAGATGTAACCTTCTCACCTCTCAGTCTCAGAAGATGACTTACAGAGAATAGGTGATGTTGTCAATTCTTAGACTTCCTGCCTTGGCTCTCTCTTCTTTTTCTTCTTTCTTCTAGGTGAATAGGAGGCAATTCCCCTCAACATCCCTCCACTAGCACTCTGGACCCTATTAACTCATGCCTCTGGAGGGACTTCACTTTACTGACTGTCCCCTCATTCCTCTCTCTTCAACATCTAATAAGCTTTAAGAATGCTTTCTTAACTCAACTTTCAGTCCAGCTTTTGTTCCATCTCTCCCATCCCTTCATGTCAGTTTCTCAGAAGGGTAGTCTGTAGTAGGTGTCTCCACTTCCTTGTCTCCTATCTACTCCTTAACCCACCACGGATTGGCCTCCACCCCACTACTTCCCTTAAGCTGCCTTCCTTTTGTTAATTGCCAAATCAAGTGAGGCAATTTCATTCTTAATTTCACTTTACCTGCCTATGATGGTTGACTCTGTTCCAACCCCCATCTACTTGAAATATTCTCCTGCCTTAGACTGCCTGGTTTTGAATAATGATTGTGTGACCTCAGCATTTTAGTTAACCTATGTGTGCCTGAGTTCCTTTATTAGTAAAAAGAGAACAGTAATAGTCCCCACCTCATATGGTTGATTTAATAATTAAATGAGATAGTACAGGTAGGCAGTCTTGTATCAACATTTCTAAAATTGAACACTCTGAAATCCTAAACTTTTTTTTTCATAAATTTGTCACAAACTCATTTGTCAGAAAAGGCTGACCTGAATTGTCATGAAGCTATTTGTACTTTTTCTTTATCCCACTTGCTGTGAATATTGATATATTTTGCTGCATAGACATTAATGTGTTTGATAACAGGAATTGCTGTCCCCAATCCTTATAGGAAAGATATGAATATATGGAAATCCACAAATTTCTGGATTCCAAAATATAGCTCTCTTTCCTGTAACTCTAGACATGCCTACCTATGTGCTGACTGACTTTCTTTATGTGGCAATTTCACAGGGATCCCAAATTCAACATATCCAAAACAAGTGTATCATCTTGCAGCCTGCCCAAGCATTCTCTGCATCTAGTGTGTACCACCTCCATCCACTTAGTTGTCAAGTCAATAACTTCAATGCTTCTTTATCCCTACCCCTGGCAGGCAATCCTCTTCATTCTACCATCTAGAGATGTCTTAAAGAGCCCACTTTTTACTATCACCATTGGCACTGCTCAAGGTCAGATCAGGGTTGAGAATTATTGTTACCCCAATTTCATGTATCTAAAGCATATTCATAATTTGTATCAGTCAGGATAGACTAGGTTATGGTACAGTAATAAACACTGCAGGGTCTTATCTTCCACTTGGATTACTGCAACAGTCATTTAAACTTGTCTTGCTGCTTACAGTTTTCGTGCCATACTCCTCTCCATCTCCATCTCCAAGCTCCACCCAATTCATTCTTCACCCTGCACTGTAGCTAAAGCTCTTAAAGCATCAATCTATCTATGTCACCCTTCTAAGTTCCTCTTTGTCCTCAGGTAAAAGTCCAAAGCCCTTAGCTAGGCTTTCTTTAGCCTTCCCTATCAGACTCTTGCTTACTTATCCAGTCTTGACGCTCACCATTCCCCATTGCAACCCCACATCCTCATACTTCCTTGCTCCCTACACTCCTCTTTGTTCCTTGTGCTTACCATGCTCTCTCTTTCTTCCTTTACCCACATCCTATATCACCAGGCATATTCTTTCAGATCCTAGATTAGATATCATTTCTTCCAAAAGGCCTTCTTTGATTCTCCAAGACTTAGTAAAGAGCCCCCCCTGTGTCTTCTTCTAGTGCCACCATATGCTTTTTCTATTGTAGCATTTGCCTCACTGTTGTAAAGAAAAGATCACAAATACAGTTGAAATCCTAATTATCTTCTCAACAGAGCTGCCACTAGCCACTTTGGCATCTTTGTGAGAATTAAGAAAAGAAGTCTTCTTTGGACAGTCATAGGTCCAAGGCAAGGACATCAATTGGTGAGATTATTGTGAACTGGACATAAGCCTCTATTTGTCCCCTTTGATGGGTACCCTCAGTGAGAAGAAGGAGGAAAGCTTTCTAGGTAAGAGAACTAGAAAAAGGGAAATTCATAATAATAGGAAACCTTAAAATATGTGATTAAAAATGTATAATTCAGACTTAACAAAGACAAGTGGGGTTTCTGGCTGCCCGTGCTGGGGTCATGGAGGCAGCAAGACATGCTGAGGAGGTGGCTCTGGCCAGGGTCATCACAGCAGCAAAGGAGGCTGTAACACAAAGATTGAAAGCAACTCAGCACTTTCCAGTGAGCATCAACCACAGAACTTTTATTGAAACTACTGGAAAGAGAAACTTTCTCTTCTGAGATTATGAACTAGTACAAAATAAGCCTGGAGTGAGAGCCAGCATGCCCCAGTCTGTTGCAACTGCCTGCTGGTCTATGCTGCCACAGGCAATTTGTTCACACCCCAGTTGTGGCCGCCTACCCTCCCCAGCCTGCAGGAGTATCTATCGCAACACCAAGACCCAGCTCCACCCAACTGCCTGCAGGCTCCTGTGCTGGACACCTCATGCCAAACAACCAGCAAGATAGGAACACAAACCCACCCATCAGCAGATAGGCTGCCTAAAGTCATACTAAGCTCACAGACACGCCAAAGCACACCACCTGATGTGGCCCTGCCCATCAGAGGGAAAAGACTCAGCTCCAACAACCACAGCACAGGCACCAGTCCCTCCTACCCAGAAGCCTACACAAGCCCCTGGACCAACTTCACCCACCAGGGGGCCGACAACAGAAGCAAGAGGTACTACACCCCTGCAGTTTGCAGAAAGGAGACCATAAACACAGTAAGTTAGGCAAAATGAGATGACAGAGAAATATGTTGCAGACAAAGGAGCAAGGTAGAAACCCACAAGACCAAATCAATGAGGAGGAAATGGGCAATCTACCTGAAAAAGAATTCAGAGTAATGATAGTAAAGATGATCCAAGATCTCAGAAATAGAATGGAGGCACGGGTTAAGATACAAGAAATAGTTAACAAGGACCTAGAAGGACTAAAGAACAAACACACAGTAATGAACAACACAATTACTGAAATGCAAAATACACTAGAAGGAATCAATAGCAGAATAACTGAGGCAGAAGAACGGGTAAGTGAGCTGGAAGACAGAATGGTGGAAATAACTGCTGTAAGAGTAAAATAAAGAAAAAAGAATGAAAAGAAATGAGGACAGCCTCAGAGACCTCTGGGATAACATTAAACGCACCAACATTTGAATTATAGGGGTCCCAGAAGAAGAAGAGAAAGAGAAAGAGTCTGAGAAAATATTTGAAGAGATTATAGTCGAAAACTTCCCTGACATGGGAAAGGAAACAGTCAATCAAGTCCAGGAAGCACAAAGAGTCCCATACAGGATAAACCCAAGGAGAAACACACCGAGACACGTATTAATTAAACTAACAAAAATTAAATACAAAGAAAAAATATTAAAAGCAGCAAGGGAAAAGCAACAAATAATCTACAAGGGAATCCCCATAAAGTTATCAGCAGATTTTTCAGCAGAAATATTGCAGGCCAGAAGGGAGTAGCAGGACATATTTAAAGTGATGAAAGGGAAAAACCTACAACAAAGATTACCATATCCAGAAATGATCTCATTCAGATTTGACACAGAATTCAAAAGCTTTACAGACAAGAAAAAGCTAAGAGAATTCAGCACCACCAAACTAGCATTACAACAAATGCTAAAGGAACTTCTCTAGCTGGGAAACACAAGAGAAGAAAAAGACCTACAAAAACAATTGAAAACAATAAAGAAAATGGTAATAGGAACATACATATTGATAATTACTTTAAATGTAAATGGATTAAATGCTTCAACCAAAAGACACAGACTGGCTGAATGGATACAAAAACAAGACCCATATATATGCTCTCTACTAGAGACCCACTTCAGACCTAGGGACACATACAGACTGAAAGTGAGGGGATGGAAAAAGATATTCCATGCAAATGGAAATCAAAAGACAGCTGGAGTAGCAATACTCATACCAAACAAAATAGACTTTAAAATAAAAACTATTACAAGAGACAAGGAAAGACACTACATAATGATCAAGGGATTAATCCAAGAAGAAGATATAACAATTGTAAATATTTATGCACCCAACATAGGAGCACCTCAATACATAAGGCAAACGCTAACAGCCATAAAAGGGGAAATCGACAGTAATACAATAATAGTAGGGGATTTTAACACTCCACTTACACCAATGTATAGATCATCCAGACAGAAAATTAATAAGGAAACACAAGCCTTAAATGACACACTAGAACAGATAGACTTAATTGATATTTATAGAACATTCTATCTGAAAACAGCAGAATACACGTTCTTCTCAAGTGCACACAGAACACTCTCCAGGATAGATCACATCTTGCTTCACAAATCAAGCCTCGGTAAATTTAAGAAAACTGAAACCGTATCAAGCATCATTTCCAACCACAACACTATGAGATTAGAAATCAATTACAGGAAAAAAAAACTGTAAAAAAAACAAACACATGGAGGCTAAACAATACGTTGCTAAATAACGAAGAAAGTACTGAAGAAATCAAAGAGGAAATCAAACAATACTTACAAACAAGTGACAATGAAAACACGACAACCCAAAACCAATGGGATGCAGCAAAAGCAGTTCTAAGAGGGACTTTTATAGCAATACAATCCTACCTCAAGAAAAAAGAAAAATCTCAAATAAACAAACTAAACTTACACCTAAAGCAACTAGAGAAAAAAGAACAAAACAACACCCCAAAGTTAGTAGAAGGAAAGAAATCATAAAGATCAGAGCAGAAATAAGTGAAATAGAAACAAAGAAAACAATAGCAAAGATCAATGAAACTAAAAGCTGGTTCTTTGAGAAGATAAACAAAACTGATAAATTTTTAGCCAGACTTATCAAGAAAAAAAGGGAGAGGACTCAAATTAATAAAATTAGAAATGAAAAAGAAGTTACAACTAACATTGCAGAAATGCAAAGGATCATAAGAGATTACTACAAGCAACTCTATGTCAATAAAATGGACAACCTGGAAGAAATGGACAAATTCTTAGATAAGTACAACCTTCCTAGACTGCACCAGGAAGAAATAGAAAATATGAACACACTGATCACAAGTAATGAAATTGAAACTGTGATTAAAAATCTTCCAACAAACAAAAGTCCAGGACCAGATGGTTTCACAGGTGAATTCTATCAAACATTTAGAGAAGGATTAACACCTATCCTTTTCCAACTCTTCCAAAAAATTGAAGAGGGAGGAACACTCCCAAGCTTATTCTACAAGACCACCATCACCCTGACACCAAAACCAGACAAATATATCACATAAAAAGAAAATTACAGGCTAATATCACTGATGAACATAATGCAAAAATTCTCAACAAAATACTAGCAAACTGAATCCAACAACACGTTTAAAGGATCATACACCATGATCAAGTGGGATTTATCCCAGGGATGCAAGTATTCCTCAATATATGCAAATCAATCAATGTGAATCACCATATTAACAAATTGAAGAATAAAACCATATGGTCACCTTAATAGATGCAGAAAAAGGTTTTGACAAAATTCAACACCCATTTATGATGCAAAGTCTCCAGAAATGGACATAGAGGGAACCAACTTCAACATAATATAGGTCATATATGACAAATCCACAGCAAATATCATTCTCAATGGTGAAAAACTGAGAGCATTTCCTCTAAAGTCAGGAATAAGACAAGGGTGTCCATTCTCACCACTATTATTCAACATAGTTTTGGAAGTCCTAGCCACGGCAATCAGAGAAGAAAAAGAAATAAATGAATCCAAATTGGAAAAGAAGAAGTAAAACTATCACTGTTTGCAGAAGACATGATACTATACATAGAAAATCCTAAAGAGGCCACCAGAAAACTACTAGAGCTAATCAATAAATTTATTAAGTTGCAGGATACAAAATTAATGCACAGAAATCTCTTGCATTCCTATACACTAACAATGAAAGATCAGAAAGAGAAATTAAGGAAACAATCCCATTTACCACTGCAACAAAAAGAATAAAATACCTAGGAATAAACCTACCTAAGGAGGCAAAAGACCTGTATGCAGAATACTATAAGATATTGGTGAAAGAAATCGAAGATGACACAAACAGATGGAGAAATATACCATGTTCTTGAAGTAGAAGAATCAGTATTGTGAAAATGTCTGTACTACCCAAAGCAATCTACAGATTCAATGCAATCCTTACCAAATTACCAATGGCGTTTTTCACAGATTTAGAACAAAAAATGTTACCATTTGTATGGACACACAAAAGACACCAAATAGCCAAAGAAATCTTGAGAAAGAAAAACGGAGCTGGAGGAATCAGGCTCCCTGACTTCAGACGATACTACAAAGCTACAGTAATCAAGATAGTATGGTCCTGGCACAGAAACAGAAATATAGATCAATGCAACAGGATAGAAAGCCCAGAGATAAACCCACACACCTATGGTCACCTAATCTTTGACAAAGGAGGCAAGAATATACAGTGGAGAAAAGACAGTCTCTTCAGTAAGTGGTGCTGGGAAAACTGGACAGCTACATGTAAAAGAATGAAATTAGAACACTCCCTAACACCATACACAAAAATAAACTCAAAATGGATTAAAGACCTAAATGTAAGGTCAGACACCATCAAACTCTTAGAGGAAAACATAGGCAGAACACTCTATGACATAAATCACAGCAAGATCCTTTTTGACCCACCTCCTAGAGTAATGAAAATAAAAGCAAAAATAAACAAATAGGACCTAAGGAAACTTAAAAGCTTTTGCACAGCAAAGGAAACCATAAACAAGATGAAAAGACAACCCTCGGAATGGGAGAAAATATTTGCAAATGAAGAAACGGACAAAGGATTAATCTCCAAAATATACAAACAGCTCATGCAGCTCTATATCAAAAAAACAAACAACCCAATCAAAAAATGGGCAGAAGGTCTAAATAGACATTTCTCCAAAGAAGACATACAGGTGGCCGACAAACACAGGAAAAGATGCTCAACATCACTAATTATCAAAGAAATGCAAATCAAAACTACAATGAGGTATCATCTCACAGCAGTTAGAATGGCCATCGTGAACAATTCTACAAACAAAATTCTGGAGAGGGTGTGGAGAAAAGGAAACCCTCTTACACTCTTGGTGGGAATGTAAATTGATACAGCCACTATGGAGAACAGTATGGAGGTTCCTTAAAAAACTAAAAATAGAACTACCATATGATACAGCAATCCTACTACTGGGCATATACCCAGAGAAAACCATAATTCAAAAACACACATGCACCCCAATGTTCCTTGCAGCACTATTTACAACAACCAGGACATGGAAGCAACTTAAATGTCCATCAACAGAGGAATGGATAAAGAAGATGTGGTACATATATGCAATGGAATATTACTCAGCCATAAAGAGGAATGAAACTGGGTCATTTGCAGAGATGTGGATGGACCTAGAGACTGTCATATAGAGTGAAGTAAATCAGAAAGAGAAAAACAAATATCATATATTAATGCATATATGTGGAACCTAGAATAATGGTATAGATGATCTTATTTGCAAAGCAGAAATAGAGACACAGACGTAGAGAACAAACGTATGGACACCAAGGGGGAAAGGGTGGGGGTGGCATGAATTAAGAGATTGGGATTGACATATATACACTATTGATACTATGTATAAAATAGATAATTAATGAGAACCTACTGTATAACACAGGAAACTCTACTCAGTGCTCCATGGTGACCTAAGTGGGAAGGAAATCCAAAAGCGAAGGGATATATGTATACGTATAGCTGATTCACTTTGCTGTACAGTAGAAACTAACACAACATTGTAAAGCAACTATACTGCAATAAAAACTAAAAAAAATGAAAAAGACAAATGGGAGATAGAATTGGAGACACAGTTAGGGACACGTCATTAAGGAGTTTGGGTTTATTCTGTAGGCAATGAAAGATGTGTTTTGAGTAAAAAAGTAACTTCTTTTAGGAGAAGGAATCTGTATATGATTGGCGTACAAGATCTTTGGGGACTCATCACAAAAATATTTTTTTATAACTATGCATTGTGACGGATGTTAACTAGACTTATTGTGTTGATCATTTCACAGTATATGCAAATATCTAATCATTATGTTGTACACCTGAAACTAATATAATGTTATATGTCAATTATATCTCAGTTTTTTTAATGCTTTGGGGAAAGAAAAGACCATTGGGGAAACAAGAGATCCCTGCATATGAAGAGATTATATTTTTGAAACATTAATAAATGTTCCCCTTCAACCCCTATATTTACTGTTACTCTCTTGCTATCATTGCATCATTGCTCCTCACCATAACTCACCCCTTCTTGACTTTTGAATTTCAAAGTCCTAGGCATTGGAAAAGCAGAAATGCAACAAGAAAAGTATTATAATAAAGGCTATGTGTACTCTTACTGGGTGCTAGACACTGTTCTAAGTACTTAACAGGCATTTTCTCATTTAATCTCATTTAATTTTAGTAAAGGAAGACTGAATTTCATTCAATTAAACAAATATTTATTGAACATTTATGTGCCAGGCACTATAGTAAGTGTTTAAATTATTCCCATTGAACCAAAAAATGAAACTGAGGTACAGAGAATTTAAGTAACTTACACAAGGTCACAAACTGGTATGTGATGTAGCCAGGATTATGTACCCAGGTATTCTGTCTTCAGAGTCCAAATGCTTAACTATTCTGTTAACCACTGTTATTTGGTAAATAACAAAAGAGAACCAGCTATCCCTAATGCTCTCACTTCCAGCCTAGATGAGAAAAAATTTCCCTGTGTTCAGGGAAGGGAGACAAGCAGGAGAGGAAGCAAAGAGTAAGAACATCCTATCTCTGCTGCAAAGTGGGCAGAGCCCTAGATTTCCAAGGAAAATCACAAAAACCCCAATAGGTTTATGGGAGTCAAGACAGAGAAGATCTGCCTCATCTCCTGGGTAGAATTCTAGGAAGCCAAGAAGGCCATAGAGGAGAAATGGTTGGAGAGATAGGACCTTAATTAGCAGAGAAATTCCCCACACCTTGATGGGCACATGGACACGTTATGGAATGATTCTCACATGCCCTAAAGGTCACCCAGGAAGGAGAGAAAGTGAAACCCACTGAAATTATATCATATATGTTATTGGTTTTACCTACTTGTCTCCCTCACTACACCATGAACTCTTTAAGGTCAGAGATCGAGTCTTCCATATATATGTTTCTTTAGCTCTTATTCAGTGCCTACCTAGAACATGCAGGCCACAAAGTAAATTGATTTGTTAATTATTCGATGCTGTTGAGAAAATTTTAGTGTAGAATTAAAGATTATAATTTCTAGCCACAATTCACACCATACACCACAATAAATTCCAAATATACTACTGAGTTAAATATTTTAAAACTGTTTAAAATAGGTTTCTAAATTATTTCTGAAGCATAGGAAATTATAAATAACAAGGTTAGCAGGTTTGATTACATCAAACTATATCACCTGCACACACACAGAAAGCATAATGGAGATGAAGAAGAATTTGAAGGAATGAGAAATTATTCATAATTAATATGACTGGGAAACATTTTTTTCTTCAAAATCTGCTTGGAATGAATACAAATCTACACAGAAGAGGTTCCAATGAAAAAATAGCCCAATGAATTAATGGATAATAATTATAATTGTAAATTTTTCCATGATTCTCAACCACACCTTGTGAGATTAATAGAACAAGTATAATTATTTTTATTGCTCACATTTTTTAAATGTCCCAGATATATTCAGTGACTTTTAGAAGATCCTCAGCCAGTATGTGGCAGGTCAAAGCTCAACCCAGTTCTTCAGACACCATGTTCAATGTCCTTTCCCCTATGTCACGTTGGAATATCAATAATATATGGCAAGGGGATGATTCAAATGAAAAATAAATTTATAAAAATTGCTAAAACTAAACTATGCATTCTTACTAGTAAACTTAAATGACCCAAATATTTAGATATGAATAAATCAACAAGCAAATCATGATATGTTAATTTAATTTTAAGCAAAATTCCATTAGAATTGCCAAATTCACGGACTATGTAGAAATATGGAAAAGATCTTTAAAAATACAGGCTAATGGAAAAAACATATGTAATGTGAAACATTACATATTCATTGATTTCTGCAATATACATTTTGACTTGTAAGCAGGAACATGGTAAAAGGCTATAGATTTTATGACTCAATCGTGATTTATAAGATTGGGGTTTCGTTTTTCCTTTCCATATATTAATATTTCATGTTACTACTGACTTTAATGTTTCTAGTTAATGTTCACTGTCAGTTGTTTAAATAGATCATTAAAAACCAAAGCAAAAGTCTGCCTGAAAGATAGACACACACACATAAAATGTCTAGGGAATAAGTATAAAGCAACTTGTTTTCAAAAACAAACAGCTATATTGAGGTATAATTGACATACAATAAACTACACATGTTTAAAGTGTTGGATTTATTGACTTTTGACATACATGATGTTAAAATCATCACTGCAATCAAGTAGTGAACATATCTTTCACCCTCCAAAAGTTTCCTTTTACCCCTTTACAATCCATCCCTCCTTCTTGGTCCACAGGCAACCACTGATCTGCTTTCTTTCACTATAGTTTGCATTTTCTAGAATAGTATATAAATGATACAACATGGACTCTTTTTTGTCTGCCTTCTTCCAGGATAATATCATTTCCCTAAGCTTATTTCCCTAAGCTGTTAACATCTCTAGGTTTGAGAGAACAAGAGGATTAAATGATGAAATATCTAAGAAATGCCAAAAAGGGAGCTTTAAGGAATCATGGCAGACTGGGGAGGGAGCTAAGAGGTGGAAGAAGCCAGTGAACAGATGTTTTCTTTTCTTTAGGGCAGAAGCTTAGTAATCTTACAGATGCTGTTATATTTGCTATTTAGTAAACCTACATTTGCTGAGAAGGCAGGCTGAGGAAGTTGTTTTGCAGTCAGACAGAACTGGGCTTGAATTCACCCAAGCCCAAGTCACTTAACTTCTCACGGCTTATCGGAAAAATGAGAACAAAGGAAAACATGCATTCAGACATCTTTTAGATTGTGCTCAAGATTAAATGAGACAGCGTTTAATAACCAAAATACTTCACCTGTAAAATGAAGGCCATTTTAAATGGAAGTAATAAATATAAAGTACGGAACTCTCCACATTTCAGGACTATTTGGTAGCAACAAAAGTCTGGGTCCATCTAGCTAGAAAACAGAAAGAAATGGAGATAATCCCTGGGCAGAATCCCGTCTGCTGGTCCCTTTCTCCACAGCGCTTCCCTTGAGGAAGAGCCTGGTTTTCTGCAGACAGATCCTCTCTATCAGGTGAAGGAATTATCCACACCGCAACAGCCCTTGTTCAGTGATGTGCTGGAACTAGCTTCTACTGGCTTGTGAAAGCAACTTGTAAATTTTCAGGGATCTAGTGAGTGAGTGGTCAAACATAATCATTAATAAAAATTAAATTACAGTAATTTGCAATTAAATGAATTATATTAAAAATGAAGGCAATCAATACTCAAAATTCACTTCCTAATTATGTTACTACATTTTAGTATTATCCCTGCTCTTAAGGCTATTGATTCCTATTATATCTGTACAGTGGAAATCCGCTATACTGGTGTGCTACTGCACATCAATTTTCAACCCCATGTTCAGTGATGTCACATTGGAACCTTGACGTCAGCCATGGATATCGGCTAATGCTACAAATCAGGGTTTGATTTACTGTTTTGTTGATTATCTAAATGATAATCTAAATGATTTACTGTTTTGTTGATTATCTAAATGATGGAGAAAATGCAGATTATAAATAATGAGGGTTAAAGTTTAAAGTGTTCATGTCTATAGCTGTCACACTGTAAATAGCAACAAAACATTTAAGGAAATATTCTTCCAGTATTCAAAAACTGTTACACAATTCAACAAAGAAGTCACTCATATCACTAGCATGACTGTAAATTCTAGCATATAGCTTCATTGTTTGATTTTTATCATTAAGATAAATGAAAATATCAACCAGTGTTTATGTTGGAACTACATGATCCTCAATGACAACCATAGGTTGACCACAAACTCAAGAGTTAAGCCAAAATCAGTGAAAGTATTCTGTGAGAATCAATGGGCTATATGGAATTCACAGGAAAGAGTACTGAATATTTTAATATTGCTTGAAAATTATGTGTTACATGCCTTTTATATCAGTGGACTTTATAATAAATTTATATATATATATATATATAATATGCATTTTTTGGAAGTCAGCCAGAGATTGCCATTAAACATTTACCTGCATCTAATGCCCAGACTCACTAATTCTGAGTTTAGTAATCCCAGTTCAAATAGAAACCTCTCTTTTCAATATCTATGTTTCAGTTCAGAGGAAGACCCTGATGAGAACTACCTGTGTCACACATCTGCATGTCTATGCCTGCACCAAGAATGGTTGTGCAGGGTACACAGTACAGGACCTGGCTCAGAGTGGAACATGTGCTAGACAATACCATATTCGATCATCTCACTGACTACGACGACAGGCACAGTTCCCCAAAAGGAACAGAGATGCTGGGTAAACAAAAAGAGTAGATGCCCGTTACAGTAGGTCCTCAACAAATGGTAACCCACTACCACGTAAAGCAGCTCTGACCTTTTCATCTCGGAAAAGAAAATTAGTGACAATTTATTCACACTGTAGTACATCTGACATTCTAAGATTAAATGATCTGCAACTTATTTAAATATTCTCCTTTCCCTAAGGTGTCAATAGATTTCCAGCCTTTAGTTGTTTATGATTCATTCTTTCGTCTAACCAGCATTTCTTGAGCTTCTACTTTTTAAGGAACTGGGTTAAGTGCTGTGGATCTAGTTAAGTTTACTCTAAATTTGATAAATGGCAATTTAGCCTGATCACAAGCCCATCTGTTGTGTCTCAAACATCCTGTTCTGAATATGGTACCATTTCTTTAAAAAACAGTTTATTCCACCTCAGCTTCAGTAGACTGATTGAACCAAACACGTTCAAAGAAGCAAACTCTAAGAATAAACCCCCAAATGTCAGCGCTGTCTAGGAGGAATGAAGAAACATATGGGATCCCAGCCATTCCTGCCAAGGTGTCTGAGGGTGCTGGGCTCCAGGGAGCAGCTTTATGCCTTCCAGAAAAGTCATATGGTCATGTAATGCTAATTGTAACCTTGAAAAAAAATAAATAAATTGTGCACTTAAAAATTCATCGCAAAAAATACTCTTGTTCAAAAGAACATCTTTTGCATGTGAATGTAATGAATGCCATCCACCCTATATATCATCTTTGGGGAGATCAGGCCAACATCTTCTCTGGAGATTACTATAGCGTTCTTGGAAAAAACTATGGCATACATCTTACCTCCAAATAGAACAAATGGCTTTTATGCTAGAAAGAAATAGATCAAAGTGGCTGAGATGTGTAAACTAGAGGCAGTTAAAAAGGAGTTTTTGTTTAAAGGATATGGGCCAAAAAGAAAACATAAACTCAGGAAGTTAAAGCAGTCAGCTCAGCTCAAATCAAGAGAGAAAGAAGAGCCTGAAACAGCCCATGCAATTCCGTAGTCAAAGGACGGAATCTGTGCCATGGGCTAGTAGAATGGGAGAAGGAAGCTAGGGACAGAGGATAGAGCAGGCAGGGTGGGGAGGCTTCAATGCCAGCTATATGCTAGGCTCTGCATTAGCTACTTGTCATAGGTAATCACGAATCTGCCCAACTCTTCAAGGTAGATATTATTTACCCCCATATTACAGATGGTGAAACTGAGACTCAGAGAAGTCAATAACTTGTCTAAGATCACACAGCTAATAAATGTCAGAACCAGAGTTCAAATTCAGAACTATTTGGTTCAAAACCCCTCTTCCTACAGTTTGGCTCCAATGAAACTGGACAGCAAGCAATCCAAATCCTAATAGCCAAAGGGAGAGTGGTGAGCTTGATTCCAGTGTAGGTTATCATTTATACCTGGGAGTGAAGCATGACAGGAAGCTCTAGACAGTAGCAGAATTTTCTGTCGGTGGCGAAACAGGCAGGGAGGAGTAGGACAAGTAGAAGAGAATACTCTGTCTGATTAGTGGCGGCATCTTAGCCAATGGCTAGGGATGGAATTGGGAACAAGTCCAATTTCAGGGAGAGAGCCTGGTATGGCTATACAGGCTTACTTTACTGTGCTTTGCAGACACTGCATTTTTTTACAAATTGAAGGTTTGTGGCAACCCTGCATCGAGCAAGTCTATCAGCATGATTTTTCTAACAGCATTTGTTCATTTCATGTCTGTGTGTCACATTTTGGTGATTCTTGCAATATTTCAGACTTTTTCATTATTACTGTATTTTTTGTGATTATCTGTGATCAATGATCTTTGATGTTACTATTGTAATTGTTTGTGGGCATGAACTGTGCCCACATAAGACAGTGAAATTAATTGATAAATGTTTTGTGTGTTCTGATTGCTCCACTGACCGACCATTCCCCATCTCTCTCCCTCTCCTTGAGCCCCCCTATTAAAACAACAATATTTAAATTAGACCAATTAATAACCCTACAATGGCCTCTAAGTGTTCAAGTAAAAGGAAGAGTTACACATCTCTCACTTTAAATCAAAAGCTAGAAATGATTCAGTTTACTGAGGAAGGCCTGTCATAAGCTAAGATAGGCCAAAAACTAGGCCTCTTGCACCAAACAGTTAGCCAAATTGTGAATACAAAGGAACAGTTCTTGAAGGAAATGAGAAGTGCTACTCCAAGTGAACATGAATGATAAGAGAGTGAAATAGCCTTACTGCTGATATGGAGAAAGTTCGTATGATCTGGATAGAGATCAAACCAGCCACAACATTCCCTTAAGCCAAAACCTAATCCAGTGCAAGGCCCAAACTCTCTTCAATTCTATGAAGGGAGAGAGGTGAGGAAGCTGCAGAAGAGAAGTTTGAAGCTAGCAGAGCTTGGTTCATGAGGTTTAAGGAAAGAAGCCGTCTCCATAACATAGAAGTGCAAGGTGAAGCAGCTGATGTAGAAGCTGCAAGTTACCCAGAAGATCTTGCTAAAATAATTAATGAAGGTCACTACACTAAACAATAGATTTTCAGTGTAGATGAAACAGCATTCTATTGGAAGAAGATGCCATCTAAGACTTTCATAGCTAGAGAGAAGAAGTCAATGCCTGGTTTCAAAGCTTCAAAGGACAGGCTGACTCTCTTGTTAGGGGTTAATGCAGCTGGGGACTTGAAGTTGAAGCCAATGCTCATTTGTCATTCTGAAAATCCTAGAACCCCTAAGAATTATGTGAAATCAACTCTGCTTTTACTCTATAAATGGAACAACAAAGCCTAGATAACGGCACATCCACTGTTTACAACATGGTTTACTGAATATATGAAGCCCAATGTTGAGACCTACTGCTCAGAAAAAATACATATTCCTTCAAAATACTGACAATACACCTGGTCACCCAAGAGCTCTGATGGAGATGTACAAACAAGACTAATGCTGTTTGCATGCCTGCTAACACAAATCTATTCTGCGGCCCATGGATCAAGGAGTAATTTTGACTTTCAAGTCTTATTATTTAAGAAATACATTTCATAAGGCTATAGTTGCCATAGATAGTGATTTCTCTAATGGATCTGGGCAAAGTACATGGAAAACCTTCTGGAAAAGAATTTGCCATTCTAGATGCAATCAAGAAAATTTGTGATTCATGGGAAGAGGTCAAAATATCAACATTAACAGCAGTCTAGAAGAAGCTGACTCCAGCCCTCGTGTGTGACGTTGAAGGGTTAAGACTTCAATGATAGAAAACTGCAGATGTGGTGGAAATATCAAAAGAACTAGAATTAGAAGTGGAGTCTAAAGATGTGCCTGAATTGCTGCAATCTCATTATAAAACTTCAACAGATGAGGAGTCACTTCTTATGGGTGAGCAAAGAAAGTGGTTTCTTGAGACGGAATCTACTCCTGGTGAAGCTGCTGTGAAGATTGTTGAAATGACAACAAAGGGTTTAGAATATTACATAAACTCAGTCGATAAAGTACTGTCAGGGTTTGAGAGGACTGACTCCAACTTTGAAACAAGTTCTACTGTGGATAAAATGCTACCAAACAGTATTGCATGTTACAAGAAAAATCGTGAAAGGAAGAGTCAATCAACGCAGCAACCTTTATTGTTGTCATATTTCAAGAAACGGCCACAGCAACCAACACACTGATCAGCCAGCAGCCGTCAGCATTGAGGCAAGATCCTCTACCAGCAAAAAGATTACAACTTGCTGAAGTCTCAGATGATGATTAGCATTTTTAGCAATAAAGTATTTTTTATTTAAGGTATATAAATTTTTAGACATAATTCTATTTCACACTTAATAGGGTACAGTATAGTGTAAACATAACTTTTATATGCACTGAAAATATTTAAAATTCCTGTCACTCACTCTACTGTGATATTCTTTTTGTTGCAGTGGTCTGGAACTGAACCTGCAGTATCACCAAGGTATGCTTGTAGTCAAGGAACCATCAGTCCTAGATGGCAACTGATATTTAAACCCAAACTGGAGGCAGAAGTCCCATCATATGGAATTGGTGCTCAGGAGAAGGGGATGGGATGAAAGTTGCAGCTCAATATGCTGCAAGCCCCTAGCACTCATCCCAGTCACCACACCTCGGGCTTAGGCAGCAAAATCACATCTGGTGGGGACATACCTCCTTAAGTCCTAAGACCGCCTCAGCCTCTGAGTGGAGTTAAGCCTGCAGGTTGAAGGTCTTTGGCACTGGTATCCAAGCATGGCTCCTAGTAAAGGAGAGAGACAATGGGTAAGAAAACCAATAAAGATGTGAAATATTTGTAAATACCAAAAAAATTTCTAAGAAAGGAAAAAACAAAAGATGGAGATCAAAGAGAAAAGTAAAGGGAAAGGGGACATACTTTAGATTAAAAGTTTATAGAAAGTCTCTCTGTGGAAGTCACAGTTAAGCTGCACACTAAGAGGGAGGAAAGAAGCTAAGCCCAAAAGGAGTAAAAGGAAGAGCAGACCAGGCAGAGGGAAAAGCCCATGTAATAAGCTGCAGGTGCAGAAAAGTTTGGGACATTAAAGAAACTGTAAGAAAGTGGGGGTGCAGTGGCGTAATGCAGGGGAGAGCAATGCAAAGTGATGTTGGACATAAACAAATGCAGTATCATTCAGTGTGTAGACCAAGGCAAGGAGTTAGAACTTTTCCTTGCAAAGTAAAAAGGGGACCCATTGAGGCTTTTATCGGTGGGGTGTAGCATGATCAATTTGCAGCAGGAAGAAACAGGAGAGGAGAGTGTGGGACCAACGAGAAGGCTGTTACCATACTCTGGGCAAGAGGTAAAAGTGTCCTGCCACAAAATGAACAGTGGAGACAGGAAGAAGAGGGCAGGTTGGAGATAAATTTCGGAGGTAAAATCAACAAGGACTCATTGATGAAATGGGTGTGGGAAGTAAGGACAAGCGAAGAGTCAGGGATAACTTCTCTGTTCCAGACATCAGCAACTGGGTGAACAATGGCACTATTGGCCGAGATGGGAAAGATCCACTAATGAAAGACATGTTTCAGAAGCAAAATCAGAAGATGCATTTTGGACATTTTGAATTTGATATATCCAAAATGGAGACAGCAAGGAAGGAACTTGAGAGTTGAGTGTGGAACTCCCAGGAAAGGTTTTGGGTCCTGGGAGAAATGGAACTATCCCAGCCAAGGGAATTCTGCAAGGATTTCCTCTTAAGGCATCTATCAATATATTACCTCTGTGTCTATATTACCAGTTCCACAACTGCACACATGTTACAGAGTGTGTTGTTTTATACTTTCCTCTTGTCATAAATAAAGAGATGGAAGTAGAAAGAGGGATAATAAGAACCACAACAAAAAGACTAAATCCTCACAGCACTATTCATATTAGGAAAATACTAGAAACAACCTAATTACTATCAGTAGGGGCTAGGCTAAATAAGTTATAGCACATACCTTAAATGTAATATAATTCAGTCACTTGAAATTGCTACCATAAATTTATATTTGTTTATTTTCTAGTATGGAAGATATACAAATTATATTATATGGAAAAGGCATATTACAAAAACAACAAGCACATATAAGTCATGTCATGTATTTGTAAGAGAAAAATTAATAACCATATTGATATACACCCCCTCAAAGCCTTGAGAAATACATATGTTCTGAAATTTGAATAGCAGTTACTTTGGGTGGTGAAATTCTGGATGAGTTCTACTTTCTTCTTCATACTTTGATGCATTACCAGGTTATTTTTTACAATGAACACACATTTCTATATGTGTATGCTTTTACATCTTTATAATCAGAAAGAACAAAAACAGCCATTTTTATTTAGGGAAAACCAAACAGACAACAGTCTGGAAACTTCAGGTGGAAACCAGAAAGAGCCAGGCTGGCAGTCAGCTGCTCTGCCACTGCCGTGATCAAAACATGGTTTCTATTTATTCAATTCAATTCAGCAAACACTTCCCGTGTACCTACTCTGGGCCAGACTCTGGTTAGATGTTGAGGAAGCATAGACAAATCCACCATATTTCCTGACCTCAATAAATTCACAAGGAAATAACCTGGCTTTAGATACACATTTATAGACGATTACATTATTTTGCTAGGGTAACAAATTACCACAGACAGACTGGCATAAACAACAGAAATTTATTTGCTCATAGTTCTGGAGACTGGGAGTTCAAGATCAAGGTGTCAGTCAGCAGGTTTGGTTCCTTCTGAGGCTTCTCTCCCTGGCTTGCAGACGGCCACCTTCTCTTTGTGTCCTCACATAATCTTTCCTCTGTGCTGGTGCATCCCTAGTGTCTCTCTGTGTCCAAATTTCCTCTTCTTATAAGTCAGACTGTATTAGGGTCTGCCTTTAGGACCTCATTTTAACTTTATCACCTTTTTTTAAAGGCCCTATCTCTAAATACAGTCATGTTCTGAGGTACTGGGTGTTAGGACTTCAACATATGAGTTTGGGGAGACACAATTCAGCCCATAACAAGGATCCACAAAATTAAACCTTCACTTGTACGATTCCTATTTATTTTGTGACTCACTACTGATGTCTTTTAAATTTTCTTTGTAAGATCTGAACCAGATATTCATTAATATCTTACAAAATAATAATAATCATATAAAGAAAATTATTCTCTTCTGGTAAAATGATTAGATACTATATGACACATTCACCTTTATGTTTCACATTTAAAATGTAGAAAAATTGACCAAAATGTAGTGAAGAAACAAAGAAATTTTCATTCTGGTACCTATGAAACCTAGAATGGGAGTATTTGGAATAAAATTTCCAGCGAGTGAGATTATGTTTATTAACACAATAGATTTTTATAATTTGTTAATAACTTTTCAATTCACTTTGTCTTATGTGCGACAAGGTGAATCAGGCTGAAATAAAATCAGGAAGTAAAAAGCTAGAACCATCTCTAAGATTTAAAAAATATTTTTCCATGTGTCATGTTCAAAAGATCCACTCACTTTGTCAGGAATGCTCAAAATCCATTCTGCTTTAAACTATATTCCATATGAAAGGAAACAGAAAGCACCTCTTTGTTAGAGAAAAGGGAGTTTCCCAAGGGACTTAACTGAGCAAATACCCAACATAATATATCTGCCCATGGTAACAAAAATCAAATGAAAGAAAATGACTCTATTCTAAATTACAAGCAAGCTCACACCTTCTCAACAACATTCAGGATAATGCTATTAACATGTGCTACTTAGCACACTTTAAAAAAGAATATTCCATTCCTACCTCCTCTGCATTCTCTTTTGTCCAAGATTCTACCTGTGAAACAGGAAGAGAGCAGGACTGCCAAAAAAATAGCAGCATTTACCACAACAGTGCCAGGTATAGAGTAGATAATCAGGTGACTGTGGAGGGGGTATTTATTTGCTCCTTCTCTGGAATGTATTCTCCTGTCGCCCCCTCTCCTTTCTCCACTGTACCCAAAGTACCTTTGGTAGCATCCATCTCCCAAACTCAGTCACATGGTGTAGATGGCCTTGACCCCATTACACTACCAGCTCTGGGAGAGGAGTCTATTTCGCTTAAGTCAGTCAGCATCTCCTATCTACTTTGTCTACCACGATTGGTTTAAAGATGAGCACATTACTTAGAACCAAAGAGATATGAAAAGACTACTAAACACTCCTGGGAAGAAGAAACTTTCTCTCTTTCCCCTAGTCAGTGGAGTATGAAGCCTAGATTTAAAGCAGTGCTTTTTGTACTTAAAAGGAGGAATTTAGAGCTACAATGGGTCAGCAATTGGAGTTTCCAATTGATACCCACACGTGCATCCTTGGCATCTAAATCTGACATATATAATGATATGTGAGGGTGACATATCATTCCCTTGATTGATTAAGCTAGTTTGAATTATGTTTTCTGTCACTTGCAACCAAAAGATTTCTAACCAATTTAAGTAGGAAAAGAATGAATGAAAGAAGTGATAAACCAGGTATCCAACCCCAGCAGGTATACAGGGAAATATACCTATTGCCGTAGGTACACTCTACATACATACACTGTGGACAACATTGTAATTTGTCACATAAAGACAAAGGGAAAAATTGCTTCCAGTTTCCTCTACAAGATAAAATTAAGATAAATCTACCCAATAGTGCTAATTCCCACCTCTACCCTTGGATGGTCAATTTTCAGTCAACATGTAGATGATTCAGTTTATAAATTCCCAGTAACAAATATCCAATTCTAACATAACTTTCTTTTCTCACATTCAATCATCAGTTGCTATATTTGATCCTTTTGACATAATTAAGCATATATTTTGCAAATGTTGGGGATGAAACTACTTTTATCTATCTATTAGAAGAAAAATACATGCTAAACTCTGTTAGGAACTTTATATACATAATCTCATTAAACTGCACAATCACCCTGTGGGGAAGATTATAATGTCCTCATTTTAATTGATAAAAAGGGGGTTCAGAGAGGATATGGAGCTCGCCTAAGTTTACACAGCAAGGAAGTTGTAGAGTTGAGATTCCAGCCCAGGTCTAATTATTAAGTCTGTGCTTTTGAATTATACATTAAATCATTCAACAAAAAAATTTTGCATGTCACTGTGATAAGCAATGAGAATGCAAAAGAGAACTATTACAAGGTTCTCCCTTCAAGAAATTTACACTCTCACTAAGGAAAAATACATGTATGCAGTTGAATTACCTCAATACACAAAAATTGCTTCTACAGAGCAATGGACAAAGTAGGATGAGAACATAGGAGATAGAGTCTGTGAGTAAAAGAAAATTTTCATAAAGTAGGTTGATCCTGGGACTCAAATGATGAATAAGCAAAGAAGAGAGAAAAGAAATATCAGAGCAAAAGCTGTAGTGCTGAGTTGAGAAGAAAGAAGGAAGGAAGGAAGGAAGGAAGGAAGGAAGGAAGGAAGGAAGGAAGGAAGGAAAGACAGAAAGAAAGACAGACAGAAAGAAAGAAAGACAGACAGACAGAAAGAAAGAAAGAAAGAAAGAAAGAAAGAAAGAAAGAAAGAAAGAAAGGGGGGAGGGTGGAAAAAGGGAGGGAGGGAGGGGGAAAGAGGAGGGGAAGGGAAGGGAGGGGAGGAAGGGAAAGGAGAAAATACAGCCTGGAGTGTTACAGACACCAAACATTGGCTGTGGCAGCAAAAGACTCAGAGGCAGGGTGTGGTCAGAGAGACAGAGGAATAGAAATGAAACCGGAGAGACCCACTACATAATGGAGAGGAATGGGGAAAATATTGATATTAATATACATCTTGCCTCTTTTTAAATAGGTCTGTGGCCTGAGGTGAGCCTAAACTTGAGAGACTTAACAGTGTTATCATTTTTGCTACTGTTGTTCAAGAGGAATCAGTCTGACAGTGAGATAGGAGCAAGAAACCATGTTTTAAGTAGAAACCATGGTGCAACAGAAAACACTAGGCGCTCTGCCCTATGGTATATGCTAGAGTGGCATATTGCCAATGAGGAGAGAATGTACTTCTGTTTGCAAAGGAGAAGAGAGGGTAAACAATCACACTATATATGTCATCTGCTTTAAAACCAGGAAAGCCAACTGCATAGTTTTATGAAATATTGTTGAAGTTGGAAGTTTCAAAGAGTATTCAACAATTACTGGAGATTTTCAAATGCAAGGATTTCTGTCAGTCATAAAAGTGTCTACCTTCTGATGCATGAGGTAGAAAAATAATGATTAATTTAATTCAATTGAAGTAGAAACAGTCAAGTGTTAATCCACCCATGCAGGCAAAGCTTTAAAAAATTATAACAGTGTAACAGTTGCCAAATAGAAAGAACTTTCTTGTGTTCTGCACTATCTTATATATTAAATTCCCTTTTCTTTAGAATGCCTAATATAGCTAGTGACAATGCTGGGTTTACAGAAAATAAAATTATTATTCTGCTCTGCCTGCTGCTTCCACTGTTGAAAGATAACATGGTAATTTCAGTCACCAACATTTAACAGTGTATACCTCAGTGGGATGATAAATCTCAGAGATAGTGAAGTTAAGTTACTTGACTAATAAATGTCACTGATGCATATTTTTAAACTAAAACAATGTAGTCCTGAACAGTAGTTATATAAGAAACCATAGCTTAAGAAATAAGTCAAAACTAAAGTTCAATATTTTTGGAAGGTAAGGCAGGCTTTTAAAAGTCACCAGCGGTATGGAGGTTCCTTAAAAAACTAAAAATAAAACTACCATACAACCCAGCAATCCCACTACTGGGCATATACCCTGAGAAAACCATAATTCAAAAAGAGTCATGTACCACAATGTTCATTGCAGCTCTATTGACAATAGCCAGGACATGGAAGCAACCTAAGTGTCCATCGACAGATGAATGGATAAAGAAGATGTGGCACATATATACAATGGAATATTACTCAGCCATAAAAAGAAATGAAATTGAGTTATTTGTAGTGAGGTGGATGGACCTAGAGTCTGTCATACAGAGTGAAGTAAGTCAGAAAGAGAAAAACAAATACTGTATGTTAACACATATATATGGAATCTACAAAAAAAAAAAAAAAGGTTCTGAAGAACCTAGGGGCAGGACAGGAATAAAGATGCAGACCTACTAGAGAATGGACTTGAGGACACGGAGAGGGGGAAGGGTAAGCTGGGACAAAGTGAGAGAGTGGCACGGACATATATACACTACCAAATGTAAAATAGATAGCTAGTGGGAAGCAGCCACATAGCACAGGGAGATCAGCTCGGTGCTTTGTGACCACCTAGAGGGGTGGGATAGGGAGGGTGGGAGGGAGGGAGACGCAAGAGGGAGGAGATATGGGAACATATGTATATGTATAGCTGATTCACTTTGTTATAAAGCAGAAACTAACACACCATTGTAAAGCAATTATACTCCAATAAAGATGTTAAAAAATAAAAAAATAAAATAAAATAAAAGTCACCAGCAGTACTGTAGCACGGTGGTCAGAACAGGGAGGCTCTGAGGCAGTTAAGAGTGAGGTCCCTGAAGCCAGACTGTGCAGCTGAGTCCAAGTTCTTTTGCTTGCTGGCTAAGTGGCCATGAATTTAGCCTTTATCTGTAAAGTGAAAATAATAATAGTACTTACTACATAGGGTTTTGTGAGGATTAAATAACATTTGATATGTAACCAATGCTTCATGAATATACCATTAAAAACATATATATTGATCCCTAACTCCATGTATTAGGTTCTTCAAAGAAACCAGGACCGATAGGAGATTATCTATATCTATATCTACATCTATATCTATATCTTCAAAGAGATTTATTATAGGAATTGGCTCATGTGATTACAGAAGGGCAAAAAGTCCTACAATCTGCCATCTGCAAACTGGAGAACCAGGAAACTGGCGGTATAATCCAGTCCAAGTCTGAGGCCTGAGAACCAGGGTCCACTGATGTAAGTCTTGGAATCCAAAGGCCTGAGAACCAGGACCTCTGATGTCCAATGGCAAGAAAAGATGGATATCCCAGTTCAAGAAGAGAGAGAGAGAATTTGGCCTTCCTTTTTTTTTTTTTTTTTCTGTTCTAGGCATGTCCTCCACAGGTTGGATGAGGCCTACCCCTCATTGGTGAGGGGGTACTCTTCACTCAGTCTACTGAATCAAATGCTAATCTCTTCTGGAAACACTCTCTTAGACACATCCAGAAATAATGCTTTCTGGGCACTCCTTAGGCTAGTCAAGTTGGCACTGAAAATTAACCATCACATTCCACAGAAGGCCTTAAACTCTGTGGAAAGCAAATAAATGAACACGAGATGGTCCTTGATCATCAGGAGTTCACCAGTTAGTAGGAACACCAAAACATGAGCAGAGATAACAGTAATTCTTTTCAGTAAACGTTTAACACCTATTACATGAAAGCTTTTGTCCCAGGTGCTGGGAAGAAACACTGTGCACTAGCTTAATTTATAACTCCCTTTCACATTGTTATGTATTATAGTAAGACCAGTTCAATAAAAAGTGCTTTCGAAACATATAATGCTGGAAGTTGTTGCCAGTCAGTGGAGGAGACAGGATCAGGAAGAGCTTCATGAATAGGTACAAAATAATCTGGACCTCAGAGAATGAGCAGTATTTCAGCATGTCAAATATGGGACACGTGCAGTAAAGGGTTAACTCAGCAGGCCTGGGTTGTTCAAACCCTGCACATTACAAAGAAAAGGCTGATCCTTGACCAGCTCCTGGGAGATAACCTCTAAGCCCTTGGAATATCCTGCTTGATAAGATTGTCTTTGTATACCTGGACCTTGGGCCAATGCCAGATAGTTTATGCCAACAATGTGAATTATTGGCGGGGCAGGGGTGTGCCTTGGACCATACTGTTATCAGTTTAATCTCTGATGAGCTGGAGACTGAGTAACTAAGGTCAGCCACATGTGTGGTCCACACCTACCTAGCTCACCTACAATTAGATCTCTGCAGATCTAGGCTCAAGTGAGCTTTCTTGGTTGACAATACTCTGTACATGCTGTCACACATCATTGCTGGGAGAAATAAGCACTGTCCATACAACTCCACTGGAAGAGGACAATTGGACATTTGTACCTGGTCTCACCTGTATTCTACCCTATGCACCTGGTTACCTTGTTGATTTCAGTCTGTATCCTCTCACTATAGTAAACTGCAACCATGAATATAATAACTTTTCTGAATTCTGTGAGTCCTTCTAGTGAATCATGGAACTGTAGTGTGGTCTTGGAGATCCCTGACCCAGGGTGCAAAATAACCAGGACCTTAAAGGATGGACAGGATTTCAGCATTGCAAATAGAGGGCAAAAGTCAATTTAGGAGACTTGAGAATTACACTCAGAAAGACACTGTAAATATTTCCATGTCAATACAGTCTCAAGATTGGAAATTATTTTTAAGCATCTGAGACATATAGAGCTACAAGTACCATTATTATCAAAGAACAAATCAATTTCTAGCAGGAACAAATATGTTGTATACATAATGTGTACACGAGGAATTCATAATTTTGTCATTATTTATGATTCTCCCTATGATATATTTATTTGTGCTTTATAAGCCTCAGACATTAATTCTTTTTACCATTAAATATAAACGATAGCATATTTTTCTACAACTCTCATTTTAGAGCTTATAATTTTCTCCATTATGTATAGGATTAGATCTTTATTTTAAATCACCAGGATAGTTTTTTTTCAAACTTTGATACATTTTTGTTCAGTAACTTCAAAATAGACAGATATGTAATAAATATTTTTATAATATGTATTATAATACTTTTTGCCCATATTAGGTCATCCACATTGCAACTCAATAAGAATAAGCTGGACAACATTTCCCATATGTAACTAAATTACGGCCTTGTCTATAACATGTATGATTCTTGCTTTGTTTGCAACTAGTACATTACTAATAGTAATATGATAATGTGTTGTAGAAAGGTTTAGCACAGCATTTTGTACTTAGTGGGCTCAACAACTGTTTGGTGAGTGAATAAATAAGTATGCAATGAATGAAAAGAAGGGGAAAATTAAGAACACGTTTTGGAAAGATTGTGAAATTATTGTAGGAACTCAAAAAGATGATTCTAAAAATACTAAAATATATAATGGAAAATGTGTTTTCATAGTCATCATAAAGTTTATATTACAACAAAATAAAACAAATAATTGGAGGATAAATTATCTTAATTGCTGTGCTTTATGATAATAAATATAAAAATGATCTGTTTATATCCTAATCATAGAAAAAAGTCACATCTGATATAAATATTTAATTTTAAAAATTGAAATAACAAATGCATACAAGAACGTGGTTATTTGTAATCTTGAGTTTAAAAAGATTTTCTGAGTCTAACACCAAACGCAGAACATAAAGGAAAAGCTTAGTAGAGCGAGTGACCAAGAAAAAAATTACAAGTTTCTGTATGTTGGAACACTATAAAATTTTTTAAATTTACAAGCTAAATATTGTGTGAAAATATATGATAGATAAGCGATTAATATCCTTAATATATATAAGATGTTCTTACAAATCAATAGAAAGGTATGAACACCCCATTAATGAGAAAGATATTCAATGTGACCATTCAATTCACAACAGAGGAAATTTTTTAAATCTAATAAACATAAGAAAGTTTAACTGTACTAGTAACAACTAAATTCAAATTAAACAATATTGAGTAGAAGAATGAAACTATTTTCTCAAACTATATACAAAAATAAACTCAAAATGAATTAAGAACTGAAACCATAAAACTCTTAGAAAAAAACATAGCCAGTATGCTCTTTGAAATCAATCTTAACAATATTTTTTTGGATCTGTCTCCTTATGCAAAAGCAACGAAAGCAAAAATAAACAAATTGGTACACATTAAACTAAAAAGCTTTTGCACAGTGAAGGAAGCCACCAACAAAACAGAAAGGCAGCCTACTAAATGGGAGAAGATATTTGCAAATGATATGTCTGATAAAGGGTTAATATCCAAAAATATATAAAGAATTCATATAACTGACTATCAAAAAAAAAATCTGATTAATAAATGGGCAGAGTACCCAAACAGGCATTTTTTCCAGAAACATACAGATGACCAACAGGTACATGGAAAGATGCTCAGCATTACTAATCATCAGGGAAATGCAAATCAAAACCACAAGAGATATCAACTCATACCTGTCAGAATGACTACCATCAAAAAGATAAGAAATAACAAGTGTTGATGAGGATATGGAGAAATGGGAACCCTAGTAGACTGTCGGTGGGAATGTAAACTGATACAGCCATTATGGAAAACAGTATGTAGGTTCCTCAAAAAACTAAAAATAGAACTAGCATATTATCCAGCAATTCCACTTCTGGGTGGTATTTAGCCAAAGAAAAGGAAAACACTAATTACAGAAGATATGTGGACCCCTAAGCTATGTTCATTGCACCGCTATTTACAATAGTCAAGTTATGGAAGCGACCTAAGTGTTCATCAACAGATAAATGGATAAAGAAGATGTGGTGTATATATATATACACGCGTACATACAAGGGAATATTAAACAACCATTAAAAAGAATGAAATCTTGTCATCTGCAACAACATAGATGAAACTACAGGATATTATGCTAAGTGAAATATGTCATACAGAGAATGACAAATACCATACATTTTCACTTATATGTGGAATCTAAAAAACAAAACAAATGAGCCAATATAACAAAACAGAAACAGAGTCACAGATACAGAGAACAAACTAGTGGTTTCCAAAAGGGAGGAGGGTGGAAGGATAGGCAAAATAGATGAAGGGGATTAAGAGGTACAAACTACAGTTACAAAATAAATAATTCACAAGGATCTACAGAACAAGAAATATAGTCAATAATACTATAATAATTTTGTATGGTGTATAATCTATAAAAATATTGAATCTCTATGTTGTACATCTGAAACGAATATAATATTGTAAGTCGGCTATACTTAATTTTTAAAATATTTATACCTGTTTTTATTTATCAGATTGACTAAGACATTTCTAACTTATTAAAAAAAAAGTGTTTATTCCGGTATGCAGAAATGATCCGCCACCTGTTTCTGGTGGTGGTTACCCTGAGTAATAATTTTCCAATACATCAAAATCATTTTTGTAAACGTCTACTTCCAGTGACAAAGATTATTATTAAAGTTTGAAGCATACTTATATATCCCATAATCTATTTCGATCCTCCTTAGATAACCAGTTGGCCTTTCCTTTACTTTGGGTATGAGTTACTCAACTTTGCAGTATTTGAAGAATTAATCACATATCTCATAATTGTCAAGGATAAAACATTTGGGACTACTGTGACTAAAGAACAGGGTTGCCTACTAATACTTTTTAAATAAAAGTGTAACAATAACAAAGAGGATAAAAGCAAACAAACAAACAAAAATTGCCAAGAAACTCATGGCAATCAGTGGCTCTTGGAATCTGGGAGTCTTGTGCCAATGATCTGGGAAAGAAGCAACTTGCTTTATGTTGTTTTCTGCTTCTGAACCCAAATCATTGTGGGAATACTGACTCAGTCACCTGTTGGTGGTGGTGAGGTCAGTGACACTTATAAATGTATCCCCTATACTATCAGTTCCAGTTACTGCGTTCCAGACCAAAAACCAGTTCCGGTTACTATATCTGCATAACAAATTATTACAAAATTTAGTGGCTCAAAACAACATTTAATTTGCTCATGGATCTGTAATCTGAGCAGAGCTTGGTAAAGACAGTTCATCCCTGCTTTACTGGGCACCAGCTGGGATGACTTGAAGGATGGGATTGGAATCATCTGAGAGCTTGCTCATTCACTTGACTGATGGTTAATGCTGGCCGTGGGTTGAGACCTTAGCTGGAGATGCTGGCCAGAACACTTTTATATGGCCTGCCTTCCTGACAATAGGGTGACAGTTTTCCAAGAGTGCATCCCAAGAGGAGGGGAGGAAGGGAAAGAGAGAGAGAGAGAGAAAGAAAGAAACTGTTGCAGTCCCTTACTCAGATTCTTTTGGTGTTCCTTTCACAAGACACATTCCAGATACTAATCTTACAATCAGAGGCCTTTAGGGGAATGAAAAGAAGCAGCAAAAACCCCTGTGGACAATAAAACTAAATGCTCCGGTTAATTTATTATAACAGCTAACAATATCAGAATGAAGGAGAATGGAACCTTCTACTGAGCTATAACACATAATCAATTTTATAAAAATTTAGTCACTGATTATGCTGGGAGAAAGATTATACTACGAAAAGTGAGAAAACTGACATACCTCTAGGCCTTTAATTTATCCCATAAACTGTATTATAATTGTCCCTGATTGACAAGAGTGTTAAAACCTAGAAACAAAACCTTTCTGGAGATATCGTCAGCCTTTGTACATGAACATGATAATGTTTATTTTAATATGAAAGATACACAATCACTGAGATCTATTCATATTAACATATTTTATTTTTACATAAATACCCTAGGAAGGCTGAAATTCTCTTTTGAGTTGTTGATTTCATATATTGTTCCTTTAGCCTGTGTTTGGTAAAGAAAAGAGCTCTCACAATAGCTGTGAATTAATTAACATGTAGAGAATACCCTGCAAACATAATTATTCCTACACTTTCTTTTATAAGGATGAAGGAGGAGGAAACCTTTGAGCTTCCTGGTGGCCATTCCAGGAAACTCAAACATAGTTTAGACATAAAGCCCATCTCAATAATTTTATTATTATGAATTTGGGGTTTGAGTTTGGGAAAGGCAAAATCCAGATGACTTGTCAGAAAAATACAGAAGGTAAGTCATAAATGTCCAAAGATAAGAAATAGTTACATGCAACATTTTAAAATATGTAACCATAACTATTAATATTTTTAACTTTAAGAAAATAGATAACACCTTTGCAAAGTTATTTAAAAGTATTCAAAAAACACAGAGTTAGAACAACTTATTAATAAAAGAAATCTCTTTTATCTGGACACAGAATACCTTTAGCTACATAAAAGAAAGCTAAAAGCTCTCAAATTCTAGTTTTATTCTTTGCGAATTTAATCTATATGACAACTTACAATAGAGGATTTGTAAGTCTTTTTTATATATAAATTCATACAAATTGTCAAAATTCTCAACACTGCTTTTCAAATCAATAGTTGTGTGCATTATAAACTTATGGCCTCAAATTCATCTCTTTTAGCTTTATCAAGACTGACATCCTTCAGGAACATAGTTACAAAACTCCAGAAAATTCTAGGAAATGAAATCCAGCAAAATAAAAAGGAAAATACTGCATGACCAAGAGGAGTTTCCCCTAGAAATGTAAGTTTAGTTTAACATTCAAAACCCAATTGGTGTAATTCATCGTGTTAAAAAAAGAAAGGAGGAAAACCACACGATCATTTAAATAAATGCAAAAAATGCATTTAACAATATTCAACAGTTGTTTATAATAAATCTTAGCAAGTTAGAAACAAAAGGAAACTTTTTTTACCTAATAAGAGACGGGCATCTAAGACCCCTAACATCATACATAATTGTGAAATATTGAATGCTTTCTCTCCAAGAACAAGACAAGGCAATTGATGAAATTTTAATATGAACATAGATGAATCTTGAAAACATTATGCTGTGTGAAATAAGCCAGCCACAAAAAGCCACAAATCATATTATTCCATTTGTATGATATATCCAAATTAAGCAAATCTGCAGAAACTGAAAGTAGAATATTGCTTTCTTAGGGCTGGGAAAGATGGTTGGGTAAAGGGGTGATAGTTAAACTATTTCTTTTTGAGGTGATGAAATGTTCTAAAATTGTGGTGATGATCACACATATCTGTGAATATTCTACAACCCTTGATTTGATTTCTTTAAAAGGGTTAATTGTATAGTACATGAATTTTATTCTCAGTAAAGAAGTAATTTAAAAATTCAATGGTCCTTTATGCATGCTCTCTTTCTTAATATATCGTCTAGGTATTCATATTATCTTAGGTCATATTCCCTAGAAACAGAGCCGGAGTCTTGGATTCTAGTGCATATAATGTACTGAGGGACTGCTCTTTGGGAAAACTTTTAAGAGAGTGAGGACTGCAGTTCTGGGAGAGGAAAGAGTCAAGCAAGGATAAAGTTTAGCTCTGGAGCCTAAACTGCTCCTGTCGAGATGGCCCTACCTTGAATCAAGAGTGTTGGTCTTGGGGCTTCCCTGGTGGCGCAATGGTTGAGAATCTGCCTGCTAATGCAGGGGACACGGGTTCGAGCCCTGGTCTGGGAAGATCCCACATGCCACGGAGCAGCTGGGCCCGTGAGCCACAACTACTGAGCCTGCGCGTCTGGAGCCTGTGCCCCGCGACAGGAGGGGCCGCGATAGTGAAAGGCCCGCGCACCGCGATGAAGAGCGGTCCCCGCACCGCGATGAAGAGTGGCCCCCACTTGCCTCAACTAGAGAAAGCCCTCGCATGAACCGAAGACCCAACACAGCCAAAAATAAAATAAAATAAATAAATAAAGTAGCTATAAAAAAGAAAAGTGCTTTAAAAAAAAAAAAAAAAAGAGGGTTGGTCTTATATATCCTCATATTAGTCAGTCTTTGGCTTGCAGCTGCCACCAGCAGTTGAAGTTGTAACCTTTTAGCAAGCAGGTTCCCATTAGCTGAGAGCTGTTATCTTTCTGATGAAAGCAAGTAGCTGTGAGTCATTAGCAACCAAAACACTGCAGCTAGGGGATGGATGCACGGGTCTAGCAAAGGGGATCTGGGCACAGCATCAACCAAATCTACTAGGTACCCCAAAGGAGTCCTCATGGAGGTTGGCAAATATTTAGGGAAAATAATTCGTTCCAATATTGTTTGTAATAACAAGAACTACATTTAATTTCCTAACAATTTAGGAGGTATATGTTTTGTTCATACAACAGGATGCCATTAGCCATTAAAGGTATACTAAAAATTATACTCCAATAAAGATGTTAAAATAAATAAGTAAAGATATACTAAAAGAACATTTAGAGAAATGGAAATAAATTCCAGAAATATTGTGAGGTGAACAGACTACAAAAGTATAAACAGTATAATCCCATTTTTATAAATGTAGCAGTCTGTATATTTTGTACACGTTCTTTCACCCTTTTGGGAAGGATTACATAAAAATTTGATTAGCAGTTATTGCTCAGTAGCAGGATTAAAGCTATTTTTATTATCTGTATTTTATTTATCTGTTTATTCTGTATTACTTTTGTATATAAAGTAATTTCAAATATTGTACCCCAACAAATTAATTCTCAAATTTGAACTCAAAGAGTGTGGTCAAGTTCAAATGCTATGAGATTAAAGACTCCAAAACCAAACCTGGTTCTTGGAAAGGTTTCCATTCTAGTGTGTGTTTCTCCACTTTGCACATTCAGTTTTGTCATTACACCTAAGGCTGGTCAGATTGGTGGTCACTGCCCAAAAAGAGATGAATCTACAGACCAAATATCCATGTCCTAATTTTCAATGGCATGACCATTACATTCCGGCCACCATTGCATTCATAACTTATTCACAGCCCCATGTCCCCAAGGTCAGGTATGTGAGAAGACATGTGAGCTAACAGAAAGTGTTTTGGTGAGTATATGAAGCCAATGGCCTGAGTAAATATTTCAGCCAGGTTTTATGTTTAGGTCTGATGACCCACAATAAACAACCCAGGGCCTCCTTACTCACCCCTCCTGCTGAGAGTTAGTCCAGCAGCCCCGGCCACAACTGATAGGATAAGGAGTGTAGATCTGAATCAGGAGCAGCATTCCATGCTGGTCAGGGACTCTGGTGTGACTTGGAGCAAAAAGGTGAGGAGATCCAAGTTGTCTCTCTTGGAAATTTTAAGTAGACATTATTAAGATAATGAGGCTGCTAGTGAGCAGAAGCTGGAACAAAGCCATGAAATCTTGTCAGGGCCATGGTAGGTCATGGAAAACCAAGGTTAAGAGGCAAAGAAAACCACAGAGAGAAAAAGACACCATGAGCACAGAGACCATGGCAGACCATGAGGAGGCAGAGTCTCCCCAGGTCTCTAAAATGGTCCCAGTTCTTGGCTGCTTTCCTTTGTCAGCTCACAGACGCCCTCGTGATAAATTGGGGCGAGCAGGATCTTGAGTTGCTTGTATCAAAATCACTTCACATGCACTACTACTCCTGACTCGCCACCGAGTAACAAGAAGCCTACCATAATCAGTATCCCTTTGGAACAAATGCGGATTTATTCTCCCAAGAGAAGAGGCTACAGAGTGGTTCTTCAGTGTGCTTCTTTGAATAATGATAGTCTCCCCACTCTAGACTCTAAGCTTCCTGAGAGCAGGAACCTCGTCTGGTTTGACACACCCATGTACACCCAGCATGGTGCCAGCACACACACCCTTTCAGTAAATATATTTTGAATGGAGGAAACCACAAGTCACTTAAAAATGTTCTATTTGCTTAATTTCCACAGCAGCCCTGTGAGAAATTTCTCTCCTAACCACAGCTTATTTCAATGCAGTTGTTGTCTATTGGCCCATGTAATACTATACTTTTTACCAGTTTCATCTTAACCGTTAAAATAAAGAGCCAGAATAATAGCTAAGTTTTGGTATTTCAATTAGTCCCTATAGTTATAGAAAGAGAACAAAAAAATCCCTTGCTTAGCTACAATGCACTAAACCATTTTTCCTATTCTAATTTAATATTTCCATCAACCATATGAAATAATATTACACTCTCATTTTACAGACAAAATTCAAGACACAGACGAATTATATAACTAGAAAGGAATGAAGCCAGGATTCAAACGTAGGTCAGACTTAAAAATCAGCTCTTGGAGGAGCTTCAAGATGGCGGAAGAGACGCGGAGATCACCTTCCTCCCCACAAATACATCAGAAATACATCTACATGTGGAACGACTCCTACAGAACACCTACTGAACTCTGGCAGAAGACCTCAGACCTCCCAATAGGCAAGAAACTCCCCCATGTACTTGGGTAGGGCAAAAGAAAAAAAAAAAGACAAAGAATAGGGGCAGGACCTGCACCAGTGGGAGGGAGCCGTGAAGGAGGAAAGGTTTCCACACACTAGGAGCCCCTTCGCGGGCGGAGACTGCGGGTGGTAGAGGGGGGAAGCTTCGGAGCCACGGAGGAGAGCGCAGCCACAGGGGTGCGGAGGGCAAAGCGGAGAGGTTCCCACACAGAGGAGCACCGCCGAGCAGCACTCAGCAGCCCGAGAGGCTTGTCTGCTCACCCGCCGGGGCGGGCGGGGCTGGGAGCTGAGGCTCAGGCTTCGGAGGTCGGATGCAAGGAGAGGATTGGGGTTGGCGGCGTGAACACAGCCTGAAGGGGCTAGTGCGCCACGGCTAGCCGGGAGGGAGACCGGGAAAAGCTCTGGAGCTGCCGAAGAGGCAAGAGACTTTTTCTTGCCTCTTTGTTTCCTGGTGTGCGAGGAGAGGGGATTCAGAGCGCCGCCTAAATGAGCTCCAGAGACGGGCACGAGCCGCGGCTATCAGCGCTGACCACAGAGACGGGCATGAGACGCTAAGGCTGCTGCTGCCGCCACCAAGAAGCCTGTGTGCGAGCACAGATCACTCTCCACACCGCCCCTCCCGGGAGCCCGTGCAGCCCGCCACTGCCAGGGTCCCGTGATCCAGGGACAACTTCCCCAGGAGAACTCACCTCCGGCCGCAGGCTGCTGCAACGTCACGGCGGCCTCTGCCGCCGGAGCCTCCCCAAGCACTCCGTACCCCTCGCTCCCCCCAGCCTGAGTGAGCCGGAGCCCCCCGAAGCAGCTGCTCCTTTAACCCCGTCCTGTCTGGGTGGGAACAGACGCCCTCAGGTGACCTACACGCAGAGGTGGGGCCAAATCCAAAGCTGAACCCCGGGAGCTGTGTGAACAAAGAGAAAGGGAAGTTTCTCCCAACAGCCTTAGGAGCAGCGGATTAAATCTCTACAATCAACTTGATGTGCCCTGCACCTGTGGAATACCTGAATGGACAATGAATCATCTCAAATTGAGGAGATGGACTTTGGGAGCAATGATATATATATATATTTTTTTCCCTTTTTCTGTTTTTCTGAGTGTGTATGTGTATGCTTCTGTGTGTGATTTTGTCTGTATAGCTTTGCTTTTACCATTTGTCCTAGGGATCTGTCTGCCCATTTTTGTGTTTTTTTCATTATTACTTAAAAAAATTTTTTTCTTAATATTTTTTATTTTTTATTTTAATAACTTTATTTTATTTTATTATATTTTATTTTATTTTACTTTATTTTATTTTATTTTATCTTATTATTTCTTTTTTTCTTTCTTTTCCTCCCTTTTATTCTGAGCAGTGTGGAGGACAGGTTCCTCGTGCTCCAGCCAGGCATCAGGGTTGTGCCATTGAGGTGGGAGAGCCAAGTTCAGGACACTGGTCCATAGGAGACCTCCCAGCTCCACATAATATCAAACAGTGAAAATCTCCCAGAGATCTCCATCTCAACATCAAGACCTAACTCCACTCAACAACCACCAAGCTAAACAATAAAAAATACAAACACATGGAGGCTAAACAATACACTGCTAAATAACCAAGAGATCACTGAAGAAATCAAAGAGGAAATCAAAAAATACCTAGAAACAAATGACAATGAAAACACGACGACCCAAAACCTATGGGATGCAGTAAAAGCAGTTCTAAGAGGGAAGTTTATAGCAATACAATCCTACTTCAAGAAACAAGAAACATCTCAAATAAACAACCTAACCTTACATCTAAAGCAATTAGAGAAAGAAGAACAAAAAAACCCCAAAGTTAGCAGAAGGAAAGAAATCATAAAGATCAGATCAGAAATAAATGAAAAAGAAATGAAGGAAACGATAGCAAAGGTCAATAAAACTAAAAGCTGGTTCTTTGAGAAGATAAAATTGATAAACCATTAGCCAGACTCATCAAGAAAAAAAGAGAGAAGACTCAAATCAATAGAACTAGAAATGAGAAAGGAAAAGTAACAACTGACACTGCAGAAATACAAAGGATCATGAGAGATTACTACAAGCAACTCTATGCCAATAAAATGGACAACCTGGAAGAAATGGACAAATTCTAGAAATGCACAACCTTCTGAGACTGAACCAGGGAGAAATAGAAAATATGAACAGACCAATCACAAGCACTGAAATTGAAACTGTGATTAAAAATCTTCCAACAAACAAAAGACCAGGACCAGATGGCTTCACAGGCGAATTCTATCAAACATTTAGAGAAGAGCTAACAACTATCCTTCTCAAACTCTTCCAAAATATTGCAGAGGGAGGAACACTCCAAAACTCATTCTACGAGGCCACCATCACTCTGATACCAAGACCAGACAAAGATGTCACAAAGAAAGAAAACTACAGGCCAATATCACTGATGAACATAGATGCAAAAATCCTCAACAAAATACTAGCAAACAGAATCCAACAGCACTTTAAAAGGATCATACACCATGATCAAGTGGGGTTTATCCCAGCAATGCAAGGATTCTTCAATATACGCAAATCAATCAACGTGATACACCATATTAACAAATTGAAGGAGAAAAACCATCTGATCATCTCAATAGATGCAGAGAAAGCTTTCAACAAAATTCAACACCCATTTATGATAAAAACCCTCCAGAAAGTAGGCATAGAGGGAACTTTCCTCAACATAATAAAGGCCATATATGACAAACCCACAGCCAACATCGTCCTCAATGGTGAAAAACTGAAACCATTTCCACTAAGATCAGGAACAAGACAAGGTTGCCCACTCTCACCAATATTATTCAACACTGTTTTGGAAGTTTTAGCCACAGCAATCAGAGAAGAAAAAGAAATAAAAGGAATCCAAATCAGAAAAGAAGAAGTAAAGCTGTCACTGTTTGCAGATGACATGATACTATACATAGAGAATCCTAAAGATGCTACCAGAAAACTACAAGAGCTAATCAATGAATTTGGTAAAATAGCAGGATACAAAATTAATGCACAGAATTCTCTTGCATTCCTATACACTAATGACGAAAAATCTGAAAGTGAAATTAAGAAAACACTCCCATTTACCATTGCAACAAAAAGAATAATATATCTAGGAATAAACCTACCTAAGGAGACAAAAGAGCTGTATGCAGAAAATTATAAGACACTGATGAAAGAAATTAAAGATGATACAAATAGATGGAGAGATATACCATGTTCTTGGATTGGAAGAATCAACATTGTGAAAATGATTCTACCACCCAAAGCAATCTACAGACTCAATGCAATCCCTATCAAACTACCACTGGCATTTTTCACAGAACTAGAACAAAAAATTTCACAATTTGTATGGAAACACAAAAGACCCCGAATAGCCAAAGCAATCTTGAGAAAGAAAAACGGAGCTGGAGGAATCAGGCAGGCTCCCTGACTTCAGACTATACTACAAAGTGACAGTAATCAAGACAGTATAGTACTGGCACAAAAACAGAAATATAGATCAATGGAACAGGATAGAAATCCCAGAGATAAACCCACGCACATATGGTCACCTTATCTTTGATAAAGGAGGCAAGAATATACAGTGGAGAAAAGACAGCCTCTTCAATAGTGGTGCTGGGAAAACTGGACAGCTACGTGTAGAAGAATGAAATTAGAACACTTCCTAACACTGTACACAAAAATAAACTCAAAATGGATTAAAGACCTAAATGTAAGGCCAGACACCATCAAACTCTTAGAGGAAAACATAAGCAGAACACTCTATGACATAAATCACAGCAAGATCCTTTTTGACCCACCTCCTAGAGAATTGGAAATAAAAACAAAAATAAACAAATGGGACCTAATGAAACTTAAATGCTTTTGTACAGCAAAGGAAACCATAAACAAGACGGAAAGACAATGCTCAGAATGGGAGAAAATATTTGCAAATGAAGCAACTGACAAAGGATTAATCTCCAAAACATACAAGCAACTCATGCAGCTCAATATCAAAAAAACAAACAACCCAATCCAAAAATGGGCAGAAGACCTAAATAGACATTTCTCCAAAGAAGATATACAGATTGCCAACAAACACATGAAAGAATGCTCAACATCATTAATCATTAGAGAAATGCAAATCAAAACTTCAGTGAGATATCATCTCACACTGGTCAGAATGGCCATCATCAAAAAATCTACAAACAATAAATGCTGGAGAGGGTGTGGAGAAAAGGGAACCCTCTTGCACTGTTGGTGAGAATGTAAATTGATACAGCCACTATGGAGAACAGTATGGAGGTTCCTTAAAAAACTAAAAATAGAACTACCCTATGACCCAGCAATCCCACTACTGGGCATATACCCTGAGAAAACCATAATTCAAGAAGAGTCATGTACCAAAATGTTCATTGCAGCTCTATTTACAATAGCCAGGACATGGAAGCAACCCAAGTGTCCATCAATAGATGAATGGATGAAGAAGATGTGGCACATATATACAATGGAATATTACTCAGCCATAAAAAGGAACGAAACTGAGTTTTTTGTAGTGAGGTGGATGGACCTAGAGACTGAGTGAAGTAAGTAAGTCTCTTTCTGACTTACTTCACTCATACAGAGTGAAGTAAGTCAGAAAGAGAATAACAAATACCGTATGCTAACACATATATATAGAATCTAAAAAAAAGAAAAAGAAAAAAAAATGGTCAGAAGAACCTAGGGGCAAGATGGGAATAAAGATGCAGACCTACTAGAGAATGGACTTGAGGATACAGGGAGGGGGAAGGGTAAGCTGGGACAAAGTGAGACAGTGGCATGGACATATATACACTACCAAACGTAAAATAGATAGGTAGTGGGAAGCAGCTGCATAGCACAGGGAGATCAGCTCAGTGCTTTGTGACCACCTAGAGGGGTGGGATATGGACGGTGGGAGGGAGGGAGATGCAAGAGGGAAGAGATATGGGGACATATGTATATGTATAACTGATTCACTTTGTTATAAACCAGAAACTAACACACCATTGTAAAGCAATTATACTCCAATAAAGATGTTTTAAAAAAAAATTACATGAAAGGAAAAATATATATATAGGGTATAGAAACCTGATTTCATATCAATGAGATGTATGTGTGTATAGATTGCACAAAAAAATACATAAATAAATAAATAAAATAAGGTCACTTCAAAAAAAAAAAGCTCTTTCCATATATCCTGAGCTGCTCACAGGGATCTTAGAGATCACTCAATTCACCCTTTTGTTTTACATGTGGGGAAACTTAAAGGAGTTAAAGTAGAACTTCTGATTCCTGACTCTTGAGAGTTGAGAAGACATGGACACCATTGTTCTGCTAATGAAAAAGTACAAGCACAGAGCCAGGATAATTCCTTATTGGAGTCACTGCAAGTATTGAGGGGTTTTTAAATTTTTTATCCAGATATTAGTATTGCTGATTCAATTTTACTACTGCAGTTGTTCCATTGACCATTGAAGAAAGCCAACTTAAATCTCATAATCTACTGTTAATTCTTCTTATGTTGCACGTGGATGGATGGATGGATGGATGGATGGTGGATGGATAGATGGTTGGATGGATGGATAAATCAATGGATGGATCGAGGGATCAATGAATCTACCCCTCTGTCTATATATATGCATATATAATTTCCCCTGTATAGGAAGTTATTATACTTTACATGATCAGTTCCTCCACATTCAAGCAAAGGTAGATTTTTAATAATTTTTAAAGCCACATATTGCCCAGGTTATTTTACCTATATGCCACATTACTAATTTAGAGCCATAAGAAAAGCCTGCATTTTCCAAGTCTCCATTCAATTGGGGAATTAAAATCTTCTTCTGTATTAAATCTGAGTCATCGGGACTTCCGTGGTTGTGCAGTGGTTCGGAATCCGCCTGCCAATGCAGGGGACATGGGTTCGAGCCCTGGTCCTGGAAGATCCCACATGCCGTGGAGCAACAAAGCCCGTGCGCCACAACTACTGAGCCTGTGCTCTAGAGCCGTGAGCTATAACTACTGAGCCCGCATGCCACAACTACTGAAGCCTGCGTGCCTAGAGCCCGTGCTCTGCAACAAGAGAAGCCACCGCAATGAGAAGCCCGTGCACCACAATGAAGAGTAGCCCCTCTCGTCACAACTAGAGAAAGCCCGCGTGCAACAATGAAAACCCAATGTAGCCAAAAATAAATAAATGTATTTTTAAAAAATATGAGCCATCATGAAAAGGCCTAATCCTCCCATTGTTCAGCACTCATGATTCCTATTCCTTCCAAGAGGGATGGAAGTGTGAATCACTATCAGTACTAGGTCCTGAGTGCTGATTTCTAAAACTGTCTGTAACCAGACCACTGGCTTCATCTCAGGCTGATTAAATTAACTTTACATCTTTTAGGTCCCATAGTGATTCAAAGTCCCACCAGCAGGACAGCACTGGCACTGAATTTCATGGTAACTTAGAGTTTTCTAAATTCCAGTTTTCTAAATTCTTTGCATTCATTAGCAATGATACCCTTGCACTAGATGTCAGCAGAGGGAAACACCCAAAGCCAAGATCTCTGTATCCAAAGTTATGTGAGGGGGCGGGGGTGGGGGTGGGGGGTGGGGGGGGGTCATGTCCATGCTGACTCAGCAGTGCAGGCAAATGCTAGACCATGCCATGTTTAGGTTCTGTAACTGTGGTCTCTAGATACACCGGGATTCCAAGATACTTCAAATCTTTACTTGCAAGTTGGCAGACTATCATTAAATACACACACACACCTACACATTAAATTCATGCACACTGTGATAATTCACTATAATTGGATGATTTCTTTAAAACATTCTTACCTCCACCTCGTATAGGAGAAAGATCATAAACTTCAGAGTCTGACATCTAATCTAAGTTCTGTCATATACTAGTTTACTATTTTGCCGGAATATGTTGCTCTCTTTTCCTCATTTTTTTCATTTGTATAAGGACAATAATATATTTCCTCATAATAATACTCTATGGATTAAATAAGATAATGCAGGTAATATACCCAGCACCGCACCCAGGACCTAGTACTCAGTGAATGTAAGTCCCCTTCGTCTAAGAAGAACAGAAGGCACCATTAAGGTCACAAAGGTAGGCCAACAACTCATTTCAAAAATTACTGAAGACTATATGCAGGCAAAAACATACTGCAAGTGCCTGGAAAATGATATAGAATATTTAGAAATTCAGAATAAAATGATCTAAAATCAAAATAACCCCTGGCTGTCTTCCTATGAAAATGAATTATAACTTTCAATTTGCAGTTATCTTTCTTAGGAATTTATCTCTTTGAGACATTTTGCTTTAAGGCATGGATTTAAAGAGTTCATATTTCATCAACTTGAAAGTGGTAGCATAAGGACCTCTTCAATCCAAATGGGAACACTTGGAAATTTCTGTAAAAAAATTTTACAGATAGATCAAATAAAGATGTTCTACAAAGTCACAATATTGAAGATAAAAGATAAATATGTAAGAGTATGACATGTTTCATTTTCCAGTTAAGTATGACATTTTGGGGGATCATATAACTATTAGGCCAGGCAGTGTCTCTAGGCTACTGTGAGACTTGCTGCACACAGGCCTGGAGTGCTTAAACCTGGTCAGAGAGATGGGCCTCCATCATTTCAAAAGAGCATTGTTATAAGTTCTAGAGGTCCACAAACTTAAATCATAGCAACAAAATTCATAGAACAAGTTTTTGAAAACCATCTAAATGGGTGAGGTCAATTGAATAAAACAAAGCAACTAATACTGATATAGACATCTTTTAAAGGTCATTTGTCCTAGAAACAAATTCAAGGAGTGAACCAAATTTAACCTTCTGTGCAGATGAGTGACTTAAGTCTTTGGTGTGCTTGCTTTATGCAGTGATCACAGAAAAAGGCAAATATGCTACATGGGGAACCACTTGAACCACACAAATCATGAATGCAGAACCCAAAGATTCGGTAAAATGTCAGTTTGCAAATCTATCAGTGGACATAATGGCTTAAGCCCAAGCAGGAGTCTTGATGATAGATCAAGTCAAATAAACTGAATACATTTCTTAAAAGGCAACAGATTGTTAGCATGAAGGTCACTTATGAAGAAAGATGTTTTCACAGGTAAAGTACACACTAAAGGATGGGTACACCAGAGACAGGTCATAGGGTATGTGGAGTAGCGCTGAAGTTTCTCTTCCCTCAGACCATTCATTGGTGGGATATACTCCTGAGAAATAAAAAGGAAGGTAACTGTAGAAGCTCAACCCAGAAATAAGGACTTCTACCACTGTGTATTTTGAGTCAAAGATTCCTCTGAGTTGAGGCAGAAATGCTCCAAAATCAGAATACTCAGTAAATGATACAAACCTATTTCTCACATGATGGTAATTATTATCTTATAAATAATTGAAACAACTAATAACTGTATTTTGTATCATGCTTTAACAACTTTCACATTCATAGTCTCTTTTGTCTTCAAAAAACGCCATGTGTTGTGTCACATTATACAGGTGAAGAAATGAAAGTACAAGATATTAATTAACCTGACCAAGACAACACAGAGAGTAAATGGCCCAGCTAACACTTAATGTTTTCTCTAGTCTCACAAATTCACTTGAATGACATAGATATAGCATATGTAATAATCTCATTTTGAAATATCCTAGGATAAAAATAAAATCACAAATATAAACAAAAAAGTGCAACAAAAGTACAGAGATTATCAGTTCTTTGGAGAAAAGTGGCCATGTTAAGCCAGCACAGAACAATTATTATTACTCATTAAGGGAAAATAATCACTCTCTGAGGATACTTAATTTACTGTAATATTAATAAAGCTTTAGAAAACCCAAAGGATTGTTTATTGTGTGGAAGCAGTGTGGATTACACACCACCAAGGAAACACTGGGGAGTGTGATTTTTCTTGGTTGTATGACATTTTTTTTTTTTTTAATTCATTGTCTTTGTTTGGCCCAGTAATTACATTTTGAAGTTCCATGGTACAAGGAAGCTGATGTAGCAAGTAAGCCGATTTGAATAGGTTTTTCACTGTTTCTCATAAAGGTGTGATTTGCAATTATAATGTTTTCCTTCACACAGTGCCTTCAGATGATCAAATCCTCCTCAAGAAAGGAAACAAAATCAGCTAAATTGCCAGCATTCTTCACCTCTTGAGACAGCTTATTTGCATGTTGTGATGAAGGCTCTTAATATCTGTTATCCCATCTTGTATCTAGAATACTTAACTCTGATCTTAAAATAAAAAGACATCTCTACCTTGATGATTCTGATGATGCCCAGCCTGTAGAGTTTAGTGATAAGCTGGACACTTTGCCATTTTCTCAAATTATACTTTGGGTCAATTTGCAAGTACTTTTTAAAATATGCATTTAACAAGTTATAAAATACCTCTCCAATACACAGAAGGAGCACCTAATGGAGTTTCTCCTTATCTGAAATCAATGTCACCCTCCCTTCCTACCTAATCTGTGTAACCAAGCTTCCACAATACTGAGTAGACTCATTCAGATTCAAAAGACCTGTTAAAAAATTAAACTTTCTAATAGGCTGAGTGTATCAGAGCAGAATCAGAGATGCAAAAAAGAACATTTCCAAAGGGAGTTGTGGGAAAATATGACACATGTAGAACTGAGCCTTCTCATCCTTGAACTGAGACTTGGAAACGCCCAGAAGAGGTTAACAGAACTCAGAAGACCAAAAATCATAAGAAACCTCTGTGAAGATAGAATTTAGGACCCAGAGGTGCAGGAAATGGCTGTCCAGAGCAGAAGAGGGCCAGGCACCACGGACAGAAAACAGGCTGTGGGAAGCTGTTTTACCTCCTGACATGCTGTGTATGATAAATTAGTAAGGCCAACCGGCAATTAGCCAGCTGCAGTGGGGATCCAATAACCACAGGACAGTCCAGTCCCTCCTCCCACCTCCATCCACCCCTAATGCCTGGTAGTGACGACTGTGGGAAGCACCTGTTAGAAAAGTGCCCAAGACAAAGTTACAAGGAGGTGCCCCGAGGGACAGGATGGATTGAGATAGGGTCAGGTAGAGAGGAGCGTCCCTCCTCTGTCAGCCAAGTGAGCACGGGAAATGCTGCCTTGACCAAGAAAACCAAGGAAATTTCTCTTTGTTGCTAAGCGCCCATCTTTGCATTTCCTTTCCTCTTTGCTCTCTGCTAGTAATCCTTACCCACCTGGAACTACCACCTGGCTTCAATTCTTACATCATTCCAATGCCAGTTGAGAGAGGGAAGAACAGATGATAATGAAGGTTAGAAAGGAGGGAAGAGGGACTTCCCTGGTGGCTCAGTGGTTAAGAATCCGCCTTCCAATGCAGGGACACGGGTTCGATTCCTGGTCCGGAAAGATCCCACGTGTCGCAGAGCAACTAAGCCTGCGTGCCACAACTACTGAGGCTGCTCTCTAGAGCCCGCAAGCCACAACTACTGAAGCCCACGTGCCTAGAGCCCACGCTCCGCAACAAGAGAAGCCACCGCAATGAGAAGCCTGAGCCCCGCAACAAAGAGAAGTCCCCACTCGCCACAACTAGAGAAAGCCTGCGTTCAGGAATGAAGACCCAACGCGCCCAAAAAAAAAAATTTAGATTCTTAGAAAAAAAAAAAAGGAGGAAAGAGGCAAGAGGAGAAATGCGTGAGCCAGCTCCATGCTTCCTCCTGCCTCAGCTTTAGTGCATCCTGAAGTTTCATTATAAAAACCCAATCTGCTGACATTAATATAAGGTACTGTGTATTGCATACCTATCACATATCAGGCTCAGTGCCACTTGCTTGACAAATATTATATAATTCAGTACAACATTTTGGGGCAAGGATCATTGCCCCTTATTCATAGGTGAGGAGTCAAACATTTTTTACAAGTCTTAAAATTTATCCATAGTCATATAGGTTTTATATATTTTCAGATCCAAGATTCAAATCCAGGACAGGATGGCTCCAAAGATAATTTTCGAATTTCTAAAATTCCCTTTGAAAATGCCAAACAAGCTGGCATCTACAGCCAGGTGTAACTCAGATGCCCTTAGAGATTAGAAAGGTGTTTCTCAATGCCCAGGCAGTGGAAACGGGCTACCTTGCCCATCCTCACCAGGGATTGTCCCTAAGTGAGGCAGAATAGAAAGAGAGAAAGTAAAAGAGGTTGCTTTTGTCTTTTCTAGACATACTTTCTCTGTCCTCCAAGTTCTGTGTCAGAGAAAGAACACGACGCCTTTTCTTTGATCTCTACCCAAAACGCAAGGCATGAAGTTTGAGTACCACGTACTGCGTGGCAAACAAAATTTGAACACTAGATATTCCCTGAAGACTCCATGCTTCTCTGCTTCCCAAGCTCTCCTCCCTCAGGAATCCTCTGAAACTCAATTCCCCTCTTTAATCTGCAGAACGCTTCAGCTCTCTGCTCCCTGTGGCTTGGCTTGGGCATTGCTGCTTCTCTAAGATTCATTCCTGTGCTCAATAATGGACCAGCTTCTCTGAGTTCCCTGACTTGCGTGTCCAGAAGAACAGGACAACAGCCCATTTTCCTCTCTTTTCTTTCCCTCTCTCCTATCAGCTCCCAGATAGGGGTTTATTTCTCTCACCTGTGTAAATTATTCTACCTACTTCAAAAGTCATATGCTGTTCATTGTAGTTAGGATTTTTTTTTAACTGACTCTTACTAACATTAATTAAGGAATTACTTATAACCTACTAATAATTTAATTACACAGAAAACACCTGTCTTCAAATGGCGGTAGCAAGAGGCGTTGTTACTAATTCTCTAGGGGCACTGGCAGGCCAAAACCATTCTTAGGTTATAACATTTTAGAGAAAAAGTATTATATTAATCCTAGACCACATTATTAATATACTCTTTTTTTTTTTTTTTAAAGATTTCTTTATTGATTGATTGATTGCTATGTTGGGTCTTCGTTTCTGTGCTGGGGCTTTCTCCAGTTGCGGCAAGTGGGGGCCACTCTTCATCGCGGTGCGCGGGCCTCTCACCATTGTGGCCTCTCTTGTTGCGGAGCACAGGCTCCAGACGCGCAGGCTCAGTAGTTGTGGCTCACGGGCCTAGTCGCTCCGCGGCATGTGGGATCCTCCCAGACCAGGGCTCGAACCCGTGTTCCCTGCATTAGCAGGCAGACTCTCAACCACTGCGCCACCAGGGAAGCCCTAATATACTCTTAAGTTAATATTTTCCCACAAAATCTTTAGCAATAACAAATAAGTAACAAAGAGACTGGTCTATGTTTTAGCCACATGGAATGAGAGATGTTCCAGAACTTCCAATTAGAGCATCGCAGGCAGTGGGATGGCCCTGGATGTGAGGTGAGCTCAGAAATGCAGCTGAAAACTGCCCAGACCCACACTGGTAGGTTACAAAGGAAACCAGGGAATGGCAATGAGCTGCTCTGACAGAGACTGGGGAGAGCAGAGCATAGGGCAAGGCCTTGGGGTGCCCCATCTCACCAATGCAGGAAGAGCTAAGAATATTTCTATTTTTTTAAATGCATTTACGCGGTTCCTGAAACTAAGATCAATGTTTTACATAAGTTCAGCCTTCATGGCTGCTTAAATTTTTATCTGATTTCTGTTTTCCTCCAAATGATATTCTTGGAACATTTTCTGAAATCTCAGAGGTAAAAGATAAAGGCAAGCCAGGACCTCCAGCGTTTGTTAAAATGTTTTGTGTAATCCATCCCGGTTTATTTGACTCCAGGACAGGCTGATTTTAATCCTCATATGCAGTCCATTCTGACGCTCTGCCCACAAAGATAAGAGGAGTAAAGCTTTTACAATAATGCAATATTATATCTGGAAAGGATTCCACAAATCCTCCTGTAAGATTGGTACGAAAAAAATCCAGTTTAGCAAAAGCTTTAAACACACACACACACGTGCAACTGCAAGATACAGTGTACCTCCAATCTGGGAAGCTCACAGTTAACAGGCGTCAAGGGGAAACATAGACCTGTATTCTGAAAAAACACACCACTTCAGAATGCAAGTCTTAATTCTGCAGTTTTTTAAAATAGGCACTGGACTAGTTATTAAATGAGTAGTAAGATCTTTAGACTTTCTTTTTTTCCTCCTATTTGCTCTGAATCTCAGACTACGAAAATAAAACTTTTTTGTTTTACCTTATGAACCTCCCAATTTTTTCTAGCACAATAACTAGCTTTGACAAACAGTTTTGCTTTTCCTTCTCCTTTACAAAGTATTACCATGATTTCAGAGTAAATTCAAATTTTTTTCTAATTTTAAGCTTGCTGCTTTATGCTTATAGTATTATCCAGGTTTCATGGAGAATTAATAAACAAACAAACACAAAAATCAGTCTAATGGTTTGCCAACCAGCAGCAGTACAGATAAAAGCAGTTTGCTTCCCCTGGGCAGATTTTGACCAACATTACACAATAACCTTATCTTGTAAAGCAAAATAATCAGCCTCCCCCAAAGCAGCCACCCAAACTACCTGCTCAGGCTATTAATCTATTTTCATTACCTACATTTTAATTCTACTTTGTGTGTGCCCCTAGTTGTTTTGGGGTTGATACAGTTTACAGGTTCAGGCAATGGGATGTAGCAGTATAGTCAAGTATACCGAAAGAGAAGTGCTAGAGGCATGTGTGTGGAGTTGACAGACAGACCTTGCATTGAGTTAGAGCTAGAAAGTTACATAAAGGAAAATTTTTGAATAAAATTCTCTCTTATCTTTGGGGAGAGCACTGCTTTTATTCTACAGTGACTTCTTTCATAAAACCAAATATCACTTGGTAACGTAGTTTATCTGTTTTAAATCTGGATCTTTATTTGTTGGATTTCATGGAATGACTTTCATTTACTCACAAATTCTGTCTTCATCCCTTCCTGATTGCACCACATGCTCTATGAAAATCTCAGTCCTTTCTTCTTCTGCACAGACAACAAATGCACTTGCATATGCACAAAAGCTTTGTCTATGCCCATCATTCTTCACCCACCTTCCCTGGAAGATCTTTATTTCCCACATTTCCTGACTTTAAAGCCCTCAGGTCTCACATTCCACCTCATAATGTAGTTATTAGTTTGCACGTCTCATTTCCTGACCAGATGATCATCTCAAAAGTCAGAACCAAGTCTGGCCTCGTTTTTTATCACCCAGAGCTTACGTAATAGGTTCTCAATAATTATTTGTTGAATTTGAACGAACATTTTTCTTTCGTCTTCATCTAAGCCTCCTCTGACACCGTCCAAGCAAATCGAGTTATAGCACAAAATCTAAATACCTTGTGTAGCATGCAAGACTGGCCATATACTTGCCCCTTTATCAGCCTTATCTCTCCCATTCACCCAGAACTATGTGCCAACCCATATATATTTTAAGCTATATTGATTAAATAACAATGTACCATATTATTTTTTTAATACATCTTTATTGGAGTATAATTGCTTCACAATGCTGTGTTAGTGTCTGTTGTATAAAAAAGTGAATCAGCAATATGTATACACATATCCCCCTATCCCCTCCCTCTTGAGCCTCCCTCCCACCCTCCCTATCCCACCCCTCTAGGTGGTCACAAAGCACCGAGCTGATCTCCCTGTGCTATGCATCTGCTTCTCACTAGCTATCTATTTGACATTCGTTAGTGTATATATGTCGATGTTACTCTCACTTCGCCTCAGCTTCCCCCTCCCCACCAGTGACTAATTGTACTCAATGTTAGTTTCCTTTTTTAATTTTTAGTTCCCCAAACTAATACTACCTTATATTTCTGTGCTTTCATACATTATCCTCCTTCTTAGAATGCTCCCTACCCTGATCCATTGTCTACCAACTCCTACCTATTCCAATGACTCTAAATTTACATCTCTACTCCCAGATTCTCTCCTGACTCTCAAAACCACACATCTAATTGCCTTGTTCATCTCCACCAAGAGATATGAGGAGTCTATGGCATTGGTCCAGTTGAAATACTATATTGGTAGCAGTGAAGATGGGCAAAAGAAGTAGTTTGAGATATATTTTAAGAGTTGTGTCAGTAGGAGTGTCTATGACATAGAGATGCGGGTTACTTCGCATTGTTGGAAGTCTACCAGCATGAGGCTGAGAGCATAAGTTCACTTTCCTGTTAACTTTGCTCCTCTTTATTGTTAAAGATCTCCTGACCAAAGACCTATAAGCAGACATCTTGCAATCCCATGTGTTTAGTTGTCAGACTCCTTTTTGGAGATCCAGACTTACATCTCTAACTTATTTCTTAAAATTTCCACTTAAATGTCTCACAGTTATCTCATATTTAACATGTCCAAAACTGAATTCTTGTATCTTATTCCTCAATCTTATACCTCAATCTGCTCTTTCTCTAGTGTTCCTTATCTAGAAAGTTGGACTGTTCTCCAGAACAGTGCCAGAAACTTGGGAGTCAACTTTGACAATGATCTCTCCCTTAGTGCCCAGATCCAAATGATCATCATGTCCTAATGATTCTACCACTAAAGTATAACTTGAAGTCACATATTTTTCTCCATTTCTATGGCGACCACCCTAGTTCAAACCAATTTCATCTCTACCTGGACTAGTGTAAATAGTTGCCCTTTCTGCCTCTACTCTAAACTTTCTTTAGTGCTTCTGCAGAAGCTAGCATGTCATTTTAAAACTTCAAATCTGATCATGTCTCCTTCATTTTTATATTCTTCAATGTTTTCTACCTGCATAATTTGGTTCCTGCCTATCTTTCTAACTGCGTCCCACAATACTCTTCCCCCCTACTCACTCAGCTCCAGACACACTAAGTTTCTCTGTGTTTTTACAACACTCCATGACATCAGCTCCATACCTGTGCTCTTCTCTACTGTAGCCTAAGCACCTGGGCCATGCTTGGCACATACATGTTCAATTAACATTTATTAAATGTATAAAATGATGAATGAAGAGAAAAACAAACACCGTATGCTAACACATATATATGGAATCTAAAAAAAAAAAATGGTTATGAAGAACCTAGGGGCAGGACGGGAATAAAGACGCAGACCTACTAGAGAACGGACTTGAGGACACGGGGAGGGTGAAGGGTAAGCTGGGACGAAGTGAGGGAGTGGCATGGACATATATACACTACCAAATGTAAAATAGATAGCTAGTGGGAAGCAGCCACATAGCACAGGGAGATCAGCTCCGTGCTTTGTGACCACCTAGAGGGGTGGGATAGGGAGGGTGGGAGGGAGGGAGATACAAGAGGGAAGAGATATGGGGATATATGTATATGTATAGCTGATTCACTTTGTTATAAAGCGGAAACTAGCACACCATTGTAAAGCAATTATACTCCAATAAAGATGTTAAAAAAATAAAATAAAATAAAATAATGAATGGGTTCTGAGGATGATCACCTTTATGCCAGAAGAGTGGCTGAACCTATTATGATCCTTTTAGCTACAAGTAATGGAGGATCCAACTAACAGAGGTCTAAATATTAAAAATTTTATTATGTCACACAACTAGAAAACCAAGGAAAAGGCAGCTTTGAGTCAGTTTTGGACCAATTATTTCAGCTTCAGAATAACATCCTAAAGCCTCTGGGTTCTCTTCTTCTCTCTGCTCTGCGTGCTTAGCATGCAGGAGCAGGACCATCTCCTGATGGTCACAAGATAGCTAGAGCATTTTGGATATCGCAGGTAGATGACAACATCCAGCTAACAATTGGAGTGTTTTCCTCCATTCAGCTCTTTTTATTAAAAAGAAAAACACCTAAATCTCTCTCAAACCAACTCCTTTCCACCCTACCCCCTGTACACTACCCATATCATTTCTTGGCCAGGTTTTTTGTAATAAATCCCATGGTAGTACATCGTCCCCCAATAGTCAATCCTCTCTCCTACAGCCACAATGATATTTCTAAAACAAAGCTCCAAACAGTTTTTTTCCACAGCTATGGAAAGTTTAACACCTCAGGAGGCCCTGAAAGGCCCACCATGATTTGGCTCTCATTTCCTCTCCAGCCTAATTTCTAAGCCTTTCCCACTCATGGGGAGAGGTAGTCTCACTTATAGATGTAGAACCCAGGCTTTGAAGTCAGACTGCCTGAGTTTGAATCTTGGCTCTGTCACTTCCTGAATTACTTGAACAAGGAATTTAACTTCTATGTGCCTCTGTCTTCCCATCTGCAAAATGGAGACAATACTATTCCCTAAAAATTAAGTGAGGTAATATATGTAAAGTATATGGAACAGTACCTGGCCCAACACTAGTTACCATCTCATGGACAAGCCACCCCAAATTTCTTTGAACCTGATGTTTTTCTTCCTATCTCTGTGCATCTTCCTCAAATCACTTTTCTTATTTTATTTGCCAGGCAAAGTCCTCACTGTTCAAAAGCCACTCAAGAGCCCTAGCTTGTGAGGACTACATTAAGCTTTCAGATTCGTTATCAACTACTTCTTCAGATTTTCTCTGGGCTAGAGGAAGTTTAGTTTTTCTATTTGTACTTGTCTTCCCCATCAAGCAATCTCCTACTCATTCTTTGTGACTTCTAGTGTACTCTTAAAACTTCAGAAACAAACTCTATATTCTTCATTCCAGTAAAAAAGAGATTGAAAATTCGTAGAAAACTTAGACTTCAGAAGTGACATAAAGGAATTCTTCATCATTCATTTATTCAACAAGTATTTATTGAGCATCTATTACAGGCACTACACTAAGGGCCAGGATCACAAAGATTAGTAATACAAGAGTTCACAGTCTGAAGTACAGACCAGCTTGGTCAATGGAAATTTCTGTGATTATGTAAATGTTGTATAATTTCTTTTACCAATATGGTAACAATTAGCCAGATGCAGCTATGGAGCACATGGAATATGACTCATGCAACTGATGAAATGAATATTTAATTTTACTTAGTTCTAATTAATTTAAACAGCCACATGTGACTAGTGACTACCATATTGGATGATACAATCTAGACCATTACATAAAGAAATAATTACCAGGTGACCAAGACTGTTGAAGAGATACATATAAAGTAACATAGGAGCAAAGAGAAGTGAGTGACCAATCGTCTGTGGAGTTGAGAAAAGCTTCCAATATTTGGTCACAAAGAATGAGTAGAAGATTGCTTGATGGGTAAGAGTAGTGCGAATGGAAAAACAAACTTTCTCCAATCCAGATAGAAACTAAAGAAATAGCTGACAAGTCATCTGAAGGCTTAATGAAGCCCTCACAAGCTGGGGCTTTTTTTCATTAAATGCTTTCTTTAAGACGTATATACCATTTGGTTGGTTTTTGATCTTCAGTGAGACTGAAGAGGCACAATTTAGAGGCCATGGAGAGGAATGAATGAAGATGAGTGAATTATGCTCTGCCTAAAGGTGTGAAATCTTATATTTTGAGATAAGTGACTTCACAAATTAAAATGTAGTTGAGAATATTCTTCCATCTGTGAGTTTGTATTATACTAAACTAATTTCTGAGAATTTATATGTGTCTATAGAGGGTACATGTGTGTTTTAGCGTTGTGTGTGTATTTGAGAGAGAGGAACTTTTATCAATATTACTCAAAAAGGAATATAACGAGCACATCTGCACTCATCTTAATAGAGAGATTTGAAAGGGAAAGGACTAGACTCCAGACTGAAGTCCTTTCAAAAGCCATCCTACACTGTCTCCCTAGAGCCCCTAAGGCATATCTCTACACTACATTACTCAAACTTTGAGAAATGTACTACTGGGTAAAAGAGATAGATCCTGAAGCCACACTTGGCCCTGTGGAAAAGGTTTCCAAAAGATGAGCAGAGATTCACCCTGAGGAAGTTAGAAGAGAAGGTAAACCTGAGGACACAAAAATAAAGTTAGGAAATGTTACAGGGGAGTGACAATGGCCCACAAAGTGGCTGACAATGGTTTAACCTCTTGGATACATTTCTATTGAACCATGGGAAAGGTAGCACTTTGAATAAACTTTTAAATATCTTCCTTTTATATAATCCTTGTTGTTCACACAACTTAGCACAGTGAAGTTGTTAAAGAAAATGAGGAGAAGCACGAAGAGAAGTGAGCCCTGCCAAGTGTTTACTACCTCTACCTTCTCCACAACCCTCTCCACAGTGGCCCTTGAGACAGGAACAACACTGTCTTAAAGGTACTATGGACTTTTTGTTGTTGGATTTAACTCTAGCGATGACAGCTATACCTAGTGGTAGAATGAAGAGTGGTGGGTGGGAAGACAAGACTCAGAAGAGCAGTGATCCAGTGAATGAAAGAGGAGGAGAAGACCCAAGACTCTTCCCTCCTCTAGCTTGTACACACACACACACACACACACACACACATACATGCACACACAACTACACAAAGATACTAGAGGATGATGACTCTCAAGGGATGAAAAATGTGAAAATTTTGACAACAGTGAGAAATACATTCCAGTGAGCTTATATGCAACTTACTGTATAATAGTTAAGAACTGTGCCTAACTCTATACCATAATACCTGTTTGAGTCTACTTGAAGAAAACCTGAATTAGTGAAAATTCTTAATTATAGGTGATTTGTAAGGATATACAATGACATTTTTAGCAAGTTGAACACACCTAGTGACTGACACAACTCAGCCAAGTGGAGGCCCACAGGATCTGCATTAACGGTTAGCTAATTAGCAACATCAGCAAACAAAACCATTTACAAATGTTCAGGTAAAGTACTTCAAAATTCTTGCTTCCACCTTCCTGTTTGACTATTCATTTAGTAATCTCTGTTCTTCATGAATGGTAAACAGGTAGGTAAACTCCAAACCAGCCCTTTGTTCAAATAAGCATAACTTAAGAAAACCACACACAAAGTAAAGAATATTATCAAAGTTTGTCAGTGAACCTGGTACAAGGCAGATTCCATTTGAGCATAAGAGGCAGGCAGAAGCTAGAATCGGGGTCTATTGATGCTGTGTTGACTCTTACAAGTAAAGCAAGTTCTCTGATGTTTCTTTCCAACATAAACTAACTCTAACCTAGAAGTCAAGTAAAACAAGTCCTCTGTTTCTTTCCAGTATAAACTAACTCTAGTCTAGAAGAAAAGTAAAACAAGTTCTCTAATGTTTCTTTCCAACATAAACTAACTCTAGTCTAGAAGTCAAGAATATAACTTCCTTCCCCTTTAGGGTCCAGCCATGGTTTACTAGTAACTGCTTAACAACTGGCTCTCTAAGTGTAATTCTGACTTGAATTTTGGTTGATGTTTTGGTTACTGTTAGTGAGAAAGATGAATATGAAACAATTAAGATGTATGCTGAAACTTCACCAGTTCACCAATTATGTGAACAAACTCTGCTGAACCAGATAATAATTTCCTAATACTGAAAGAATATTTTTTCTTCTTTTGTGCTATTCACAATGAAACAGCTAAAAACATCACAAACTTAAGTTTAATCTGCATTATTAGCCTTTCCTCCATCACTTTCTTAGGTCTAGATAGACAATCAACAAAATAATAACTCAAGCCTTAATTTGTAGTGTGTGCTGATTTCCATGGTGTAAATATTCCCACCATGGCCCCTTCCAGCTACCAACATGATGTCACTGAATTCAGAATTGGGAAGAGATACACAGTAGCATGCTATTATCTAATTTTTGTCACACAGATAAAATAAATACAAGTAAACTCAAGAGCATAGGGATAATTATAGAGTAAAAAAATTAAGAAGTAAGTTTTTTTCCTTTGTTTTTAATATGTTATTTCATTGTAAGTTTACATAATTTACTTTTTAATGATGACCGTGCTTAACAGCCATCTTGAAAAATTCCTGAAAATTTAACAACCAACTCTCAGGAGACAGTAGAGCAGGCTCCAGCATACCACTGGTCCCTCCATGGCCTAAATATGTAAAATACAATTCTGAACATGAGTAACATGCAGTCTACTAGTATCCTTCAGTATGTGAGTATGTGTGAGCTTCAGAGACTTCAGAAAACAGAGCACTGTAGCAAAGAGACAAAAGGCCAAAAAAAAAAAATACAGAGAATATTTATAAAAACGAAAAAATACAGAAATAGATACAAAGCACTGAGTATGTTAGAAAGGGTTGGTGCATTAAGGACTTCACAGATGAGACTTTTAGTTACCTATCCAGTACCTATCCTCCTTATATATTAGCCTGCCAGCCACCTATCAATTACCCATTCTCCTCTCCCTTCTTTTTATTATTTATTTATTTATTTTAGGCTGCGTTGGGTCTTCGTTGCTGCACGTGGGCTTTCTCTAGTTGCGGCGAGCAGGGGTTACTCATTGTTGCTGTGAGTGAGCTTCTCACTGCCGTGGCTTCTTTTGTTGCAGAGCACGGGCTCTAGGTACGCAGGCTTCAGTAGTTGTGGCTCGTGGGCTCTAGAGTGCAGGCTCAATAGTTGTGGTGAACGGGCTTAGTTGCTCCGTGGCATGTGGGATCTTCCCCAACCAGGGCTTGAACCTGTGTCCCCTGCATTGGCAGGCGGATTCTTAATCACTGTGCCACCAGGGAAGCCCTATCCTCTCCCTTCTTACTAAAAGAACACTGTTATTCTTTGGAGCAACCAAGTGCCCAATTAAGAAATTATACTATCCAGCCTCCTTTGCAGCTAGCAGTGGCCATGTGACAGTTTGAGCCAACGAGAAGTAAGTGGAAGTCACTCAGCAGGGCTTCCAAGAAGGCTTTCTTAAACAATTCACTCAGCTGGCACATGGTGTTTGCTCCTCAGTCTTTTTCTTCTCCATCTGGAATTCTGTATCAAGGCCCTGAGACCCAAAGGCTAAGAACCCATGCTTGAGATATTTGGGCAGAAAGATAGAAGTCAGGTCCCTGATGACAACCTAAACCACCCTGCCATCCCTACCCTGCCTACCTCCAACTTTTCATTACATGAGGAAAACAGAAAACATAACTAGATTAAGCTACTCTCACTTGGCTTTTCTGCTACATGCAGCCAAACTTAAAAAGTCTAATTAATAAGGGATCAACATGAGAGGACTGGGAAAAATTGTCAAATGAGAACATGATAAAGCTCAGTCATCTGCATCACCATTCCAGTTTAAAATGCATCTGAAAGAGTCCTTCATTAATTCTCACTAAACCTCCCACTAGACATGTACAGGACCGGAAAGAGAAAACTAGGGCTGACTGTTAATGTATCCTAAGAATTTGGAAGGAATTTCAACTAACTGTGAGGCCATTAAAGTAGGAATGGAAAATAATTGGTGACCTATGGGTCATCCTTTGCTACCAGAACGTAGGTAACAAGATGACCAAAAAGAAAGTAGAGAGACAATCCATCCCTTTGCCACTATATCAGCCAGTGCTTCTTTGTTTCCAAATGACAAAAATTCAACTCAGATTAGCATAAAAATTCAGGCAGTTAGTAAGACTCAGCTCGTCTTCATCTTTTGACTCTGTCTTTTCTCACAAAGGCTGAATTGAATGGATTTCAGGCTCCATGTGGCAGCCATACCAGCTCCAAGATCGTATTCTCCTGGGCTCAGATGCAAAAAGAAAGAGTATGTATCTCTTTCTCAGCCTGGGAAAATTATATCTCACTGGTTCTGCCCAGGTCACACCCCACCTTTGAATGAATCACTGTGACTATGGAAATATGCAGTGCTCTCTGATTTGCGGTGCCAGAGCCACCTGTCTCCTCCTTAGACGCAGAAAAGGACACCTTTTAAAAACACAGGGACTGAGTGGAAACGCATCACTTACTGTCACTTTCTACCTGCAGGGTGGGTGAGGACACACAAAGCTACACACTTTCTGAAAAGGATTTAATTATCTGAGACAGCATCACTTTGGGAAAATGTGCTCTAGGGGAACACTTGCTTCCCTATTCCCACCCCATATCAGCTCTGGGGAAGAGAGAAAGAGTATCCTCTCAAAGAAAAATTGAATTTGATACCAAAAGATGGGAGAATGCATAAGAGAGGGCAAAAACAATACCTATTATACTTACTGTTGCCCTCAGGTTAGAAATTCCATGTTTGCACTAATGGAAAACTGAGCAAGTCCCTCTCCTGTGGTGGCAATTCATTCTGAAATACCACTCCCCAGATTGCTCAAACAGTACAACATCTGTTTTTACACACACCAGGAGGCTGCATCTTCAAGGGACCAACTAACTAGGAAGGTGGGGAAAAGGAACATGAGGTACAGTCCTCAGTGTAGAACCTTGGAGGGAGGAAGCGAACGGAAGAGCACTGGATGAAGTCGACGCTGGGGATTATGATTTTTCATGTGCCACAATGACTCATGGAGTCAGAAGCAGTGGAAATACAATAAGATCCTGCCTCAACCAGGCAGCTGCCACACCACATAAACGCCTTCCAGACACTAGGAAGTGAACTGGGAGCACTTCGGTCAAAAACAAGAAGATGGAGTTATATTTATCAAGTGTAAAGAACAAAAAAGTAAGCCAGGGACACATACCAATTACAGACAAAGTCTTAAGTAGCAAAGAGAGGAATTTACGTTGACAGAAGGAACAAACCACCATAAATTTTTATATCAACTAAGTAAAGCAAAAACTATTACAAATAAAAAGAAAAATTGATCAAAATATAATTTCAGATTGACAATAACAAAAATAAAATCACTACATGTCAAAATGTATCGGTAATGTAGTGTAAATATATTAGAGAATTGTTTTAGTTATTCATTCAGCCAAGGAACAAACTACTCCAGGACAAAGATTTTAAAATTAGTTCTCTCTCACCTTCCTTTTATTATCCTAATCAGCAACTTACTTGAAACTGAATAGCCTTGAATGGTTCTGTGTTTTCACAAGGGTGTTTGTTCTACGTACTGTATTCTTTATTTTTCTTCTCCACTGCCCTCTAGTCTATATTCTACCTGCCACCTATCCAATCACTTACTTAATATGACATCTTATTGACCTATTGTGTTTACTCAAATATATTTTTTAAGGGGAACTGATAGATAAGAAAATATAGGGACTTCTCTGGTGGTCCAGTGGTTAAGACTTTGCCTTCCAATGCAGGGGGTGCAGGTTCAATCCCTGGTTGGGGAGCTAAGATCCCACATGCCTCGCCGCCAAAAAAACCAAAACATAAAACAGAAGCAATATTATAACAAATTCAATAAAGACTTTAAAAATGGTCCACATCAAAAAAAAAACTATAAAAAAAAAAGAAAATATAAGGTAAGGATCAAAGGTAGAAAGGACCATGTCCTTGGAGTTAGAGCACAGGATGAGAAATGCCATAAGAGGCAGATATAGGAGGTACTCTAGTTTGATACAGCTGCCGCAATGAAGTACCACAGACTGGGTAGCTTAAACAACAGAAATGTATTGTCTCACAGTTGGGGAAGCCACAAGTCTGAGATCAAGGCGTCGGCAGGGTTGGTTCCTTCTGAGGGCCATGAGGGAAGGATCTGTTACAGGCCTCTCTCCTTGGCTTGTGGATGGCTGTCTTCTCCCCATGTGTTTTCACATCATCTTCCTACCGTGTATTACTGTCTCTGTGTCCAAATTTCCCCTTTTTATAAGGATACCAGTCATATTGGATTAGGGTCCACCCTAATGACCTCATTTTAACTTGATTACCTCTTTCAAGACTGTATTTCCAAAAAGTTCACATTCTGTGACACTAGGATCCCAGTATATCTTTTTTCATTTTTCGGAGCGTGGGGAGAGACACAATTGAACCCATAACAGGAGGGATGAGTCTTTCTGAGAATGGACCAGAATAGAATTGGCACCACCTGCTATCCAGTGAATGAAGTTTATATCTCTTTAATAAGCCACCTAAAATCACCACACTTTGGGAAACTCTTTCCTCCATGTTTTTTTGCCTTATCACCCCTTAATTCATATCATCCACCTCCCCTCTTCCCATAAGTCAACTGGATCTATACTTTCCTATCTCCTACTGAATTTTTTGTCACTTAATAAATAAAACACATTTCTTCTTTTTTTTTTTTTTTTTTTATAACTTTATTTATTTATTTTTGGCTGTGTTGGGTCATCGTTTCTGTGCAAGGGCTTTCTCCAGTTGCGGAGAGCGGGGGCCACCCTTCAATGCAGTGCGCGGGCCTCTCACTATCGCGGCCTCTCCCGTTGCGGAGCACAGGCTCCAGACGCGCAGGCTCAGTAGTTGTGGCTCACGGGCCTAGTTGCTCCGCGGCATGTGGGATCTTCCCGGACCGGGGCACGAACCCGTGTCCCCTGCATTGGCAGGCGGATTCCTAACCACTGCGCCACCAGGGAAGCCCCACATTTCTTCTTAATAAAACAAAAGTTACCATACACAGGCACAAGAGTGGTATAAAGCCCTTCACACCTGGTCCCCCAATAGCTCTAATCTACAAATGGACCCAATGAGTCCCTCTCAGGTTCTGAACCCAATCTTGGTAATATGCAGTGAATGTAAGAGTCTGGCTTTGAGCTATACTTCTGGTTCCATGCTAATAGAAAATTTCAGTTTGTCAATAATTGATTTCCTGACTTGTGACCTAGGCTCCCAGTGACTGAATCCTTACACTTTCTTATTCTTATTCCTTATCTAAGTTCCTAATTTCTGGACCAGCATCTCATGGCGAGATTCTTGTTTTCCCCTTTAAGAGTAGGATTTGCAATTTCTGAATTCTCTGCCTGCTATCTCAGTATGACCAAGAAATTGTATTCTTGTCCTGGATTTTATTCGCCTTAGAGTCAGGTCACTGATTAGGTTGTCAAAGTTTTATAATGTTAACACCTATCCCCTTGAAAAACTGTTGGTCCTGTCTCCACCTGGATATCATGGTACCTGCATATAGTAAGTATACAGCAAATGTTTGTGTTTTTTGAATAGCTATTAATTGATGTTGGATATTTAACATTTGTTAATGACACTTCTTCCTTACCAGACCAAGGACCAATACCCCAAAAATACATCTTCTTTCAAACTCACATGACTGTCTTTCCATCCTTGAAAAGTCTTGCTTTGCTCCCATGTACAAATTCCTGATCTTTATGGGAGTAAATGAGTCTCTACAGACTCAAATCCAGGACTTGCTCAGACTAGGATTCAAATCAAGTTATGTCAGCCCTGGTCAGACACTGACCCCACCACATGCATTATGGCTCCATATTATAAGTAGAAATTGCTCAGTCCTAAAATAAAGAAATGATCAAACATCCTCCAATTAGCCCTAACATCTCCTTCTCTTCAAATAGATCTAGACCTGTGATGACAGAATCACTCCAATAAAGTTCAAGGAGCCTGTACAGAAAAGGGTTAACTCAGGCCTGGTTGCTCAAACCCCTGCACATTCTAAAGAAAGGCCTGATCTCAAGAGGACTGGCCCTTGGCCTACTCCTAGGAGACAACCTCTGAGCCCTTGGAATATCCTGCTTGTTAAGGGTTTTATATTCTTGAGGCCTTGGGGCCAGATTGTATCAGTTTGACCAGATGATTTATGCTAATAATGCAACCCATGGTGAATGCCTGTTTTTGTATGCATGAGGTCCTGGGCCATGTTCTACCAGGTTGATCTCTGGGGGGTTGAATAGTGGGTAGCTAAGGTTAATCATGTGGATGCTGCATGCTTACAAGAACAACCTGAAACCTTTTAAAGCTACAAACCCTGAATACCAAGGCTCAGGTAAGTTCCCCTTGTTGGCAACATGCTGTCACACATCATTGCTGGGAGAATTAAGCAGGTTCATGTGACTCCACTGGGAGAAGAGACCTGCAAGCTTACATCTGGTTCCTCCTGGACTTCACCCATTCACCTTTTACCTTTGCTAATTTTAATCTGTAACCTTTCACTGTAATAAACTATAACTGTGAATATAACAGCTTTTTTGAATCCTGTAAGTCCTTCTAGCATATCATCAAGTCTGAGTATGATCTTGAGAAGCCCTGGTTCAGAGCCACTTTGAGTGAATACCAAAATGAGTAAGAAAAGACAATTATTTTAATTTCTTTATCCCTGTAGATTTTTGGTACTGAGAACATTTAGGACTTTTATATAGATCTGTCCCTTTTCCTTGGTTTTCACCTATATATCAAATCCTCAAGATGAATTGTCTATATCTAGAAACTTTTTCAATGTCTAAATGCATTGACCAAGAAATTCAACCTCCATAGATTTAGCAAAAGGAAATGCTCACACATGATTACATAGATAGGTGTAGGATATTCATTCCAGTATTACTTGTAAGTAAAAAATCAGAGGTGACATATATCCTTCAGCGCAGAGATGTTATAATACATAATTTGGAATACTATGTAGCTGGGTACTGATATGGAATGCAATCCAAGAATGACTGTTGGGGATAAAAATCAAGTATGCAGAATATAGCTTCATTTTTATAAAAACAAAATAAAATCCTAATTCTTTTTGTTTGTGTAACCATAGAAAAAGAGGTAGAATCTCATTTATCTGATGCCAGTGGGTATCATGGAGCAAAGAAGGGAGGGTGTAATAAGAAATTTCTCTGGTATTATTTAAGTATTTTTCAATCATTTTTGGCTTGGTTTGGTATCATTTTTGTATTTTTCCCAGATTTTTAAAATACCAGACATTCCAACATTTAACCACTTTGCCTTTATCTACAATGCCAAAACCACCTGGCACTAATCAGAAAAGTCAGCAATGTTAGAGTTGGTGTAGCATTTACCTCTACCTCTCCCTCTGGGAAAATCTCACCTGAGCTGTGCTCCTGGTTTAGCAGATGGGATCTGGCTCACCAGGTGTGAGAACAAGTAGCTGGAGGGAAGCTGGCAGATACCCTGCATGAGAATGAGGCTCCTTCATAGGTGCTCATTTGACCTTACTGTACCTTGTCACAAAGATCTTTAAAAACGAAGCATGAATGCCCTAGTTTCCCTGGGTCATGAAACTCCCTAAGCAGGAATTCCTCTCATGAACCCTTGCTGTATACCCTGTGGGGTTGAGGGTGCTCCCGACTACTGAAGAGCAGTGTGAGTACTGACTGTGGGTTGCGACCATTATGGAGTGGTAAAGAGCATTCTTCCTGGCTATATTCCTGCTTAGCCAAATGGTGATGTGATCTCATGCAAGTCCACTTCTACTCTGAATATGTTTTCATCATCTATAAGAATCATGAATAGATCATCTCTAATGTCTTTTACAGCACTACAATTCTAACTGTATTATCACAGTAAATTACCTCCATTTTCCTTCACGTGGATACAGTTTCTCCCCTTCTACAGAGCTACTGCTTCCAATCAAATACCCTTGTCATTCCCACGAAGAGAAGGAAAGGTTAGGCTGCTATAGGAAAGAAAAAAAAAAAAAAAACAGGGTGATTCCTGTTGGGAAATTATCACCCACCACACAACTCCTCATCTAAAATGAGAATAAAGAAATATATTAAATACTTTTACATGTTTAAAATAAAGCTACCCACTTCATATTAGTTGTATTATAGAATTCTAATTCTAACACAGAAATGTATGTCTTTTGATGTCTATCAAGAAGGTGAATTAAAACTTTGATTAATGAAAAGAATATGTTTCATATTCATATGTCCTCTTTAATCTTTTGTGTGAATAAGGAAGGAACATTAATCTGACAAAAAAAAAAGGAAGGCTCAGCGTGGGGAGAATAAGGAATAGACCACCACGTTAACAGAAATGTAATTCAAAGAACTCATGATCATTTTCAATTTCTAGACCAACTTCTAGCTATTCTGAACATTTGTTTTTGTCTCTCAATTTGAAGTCTTATCAGGAAATACAGAAAGAAAAACATTCATTTATGGTCTTCATCTCCAGAATAAATTGAGCCTTATTATAAAATGTCCACACTTTTCTACTGCAATTAATCTGGTCACAAGAAGGCCAACTGCAGAAGATTAATGGATCACAAATGAGGGCTGCTGTGCATGGCAGAATGACCACCACCATCACCTCAGACATGACACCACATGACCCAAGTGTCCAATACTTCTACAACAAATTGCAACACACATACAACAGCACTAACTCTATTTCTAAAACAGCTTAGCATTATGAGTTCCTGAAATTTAATTTACATTCTTTTTCACTTTTGCAATTATAAATCCCTGAAGTTAAGGTTTATGGAAATATGTTGGTAAAATCTGTCCTATAGCACTAAATGGGCAATTGATATCAACAATATTTATGGTGTCTTGAAGCAGCTTTTGTGCTTCAAATTGTTTACTGAAGGAGCTAATTTTAGGTTGAACACCAATAACATCTGAAAAAAATAACCTTGAAAAACTATACAAATAGCAACTAAAAGGCAATGTTATACGATGCTGTAATTTAGCTGGTAAGCACATTTACAGAACGGCTGTGAACCAAAGGATTTTGTTACAATCTGAGGTAGGCACAAAATATAGAGATGACAAAGTCTTTTTCTTGAAAAAACATACACTCTACATAGGGTCCAGACTATGGGAGGTAACACAGTATTTTGGTAAGGAAAGGTATAAACTCATCTGAAATCAAATTGAGAATGTAAATGCTAAGAGTTTATGAAAGGAAGGTGTGAAACAAACCAAAAAGGATTAAATATGTATAGCTACATACTCAGAAGAGCTTGTTTAGAAGGAAGATGTAACAAATGGCAGCATTTTATGGCATAATAGAAATGGCCTCAAGTTTGGAGATAAAAATTGGAAAGGGCAATAGAAATTTCAGATGGAGATAGGAATCAGCAACATTTTGGTAGAATCTTTCTGCTTAATACTTCTTGCGTCATTGCTTGGAGCAAGAAAAGTGTAAGGATACTCCAAGTACCTGGACTGGACTCTAAGAGTAAAGATAAGGGTAGTGACATTAAAGACTCGTGTTATCAAGAGATTCCAGAAAAACCTAAGGTTCTTGGAGTATCATGTGTGCATATTCATACTTTGGGGTTCCACTTTAGAAATTCTAACCATTGTACAATGGTAGCAAACAATGTCAATGTTGCAGATCTTCAGTGATTAATCCCAAAGCAGCTCCTCCTCAATCTGGTTGGTGTTCCATAACACTTTTAAATACTTATGCATGAGCCTGAGTCATATAGAAAAGGGAAAGTCTGAAAATTACTTGTACAGCCAAATCCTTGATATCAGCTTCTTTTATTTTTCTTGTTTCTTTCACTTAAAGGTACATTTAAAAGCTTCCAATAGCAGCCATAATTGGATAGCTGGTATCAAACTAATCATCCCACTGAAAAATTACAATATTTTAAAATAACTGTGGGCATTGGAGGGAATGGAGCTTTGGTACATACGGGAAGAAAGGAACAGGTGGTGAGATTTAGCATATTCATCTGGCTCTTTCCCTGAGGTTGCTTTCCCGTTTCCTGTAAACAGAGGAATAGACGCCTGGCAGAAATACAGTGGTCTAAATGGGCTATGGAGAAAGAGTTTGGAGTTCAGGTGGCCAAAGCAGCTAGAACTTGAAAATTAAAATCACAGAAGGTAGGGAGCCTCAGGAAAGCAAGCCCCATGAGCTGTATATAAATTCCCCTCAAGTTATTGACTAACACCTGAACTTTACACATGATGAGTTTGAACATAAGAGAGGTAATTTCTAGCAAATTTGATAAGGCAAGAAAGAAATAAAAGCCATGGAATTTGTCATCTAGTCTCAGACAACATGATTATCTATTAGAAAATTCCACTGAATCTAAAAAAAACCCCTAGAGCTAATAAGTGGGTTTAGCAAGATCACAAGATACAAAAATCAATTGTATTTGAACATACTCACAATTAACAATTAGAAACTAGAATTAAAGAAAGAGTACTATTTATAATAGCACCTCAGATACAAATCTGACAAAATATGTGCAGGTATTTTGTATTGAAAATTATACAACACTTATCAAAGAAATCAGAATTGGGATAAAGAACATCTAAATGAATGGAGACATACACACTGTTCATGGATCAGAAGACTCAATACTGTTGTGAATTTTTCCCAAATTGGTCTTTAGACTCCACATAATCTCAGTGAAAATCCTAGCATTTTTAGTAGATAACAACAAGCTATTTCTAACATTTATGTCAAAGGCAAAGAAACTAAAGCAGTCAAAACAATTCTTTTAAAGAAGAGCAAAGCTGGAGAACTCCTGTTACCTGATTTCAAGAAAATATGAAGCTCTAGTATCCAAGACAGTAAAGTACTAATGAAAGGACAGATACAGACCAATATAGCAGAGTAAATGTTCCAGAAATAGGCTCACAGACACAGTCAACAGACTTTTGACAAAGGGAATTCAGTGGAGAAGACATAGTCATTTAAACAATTGGATATGCATATGAAAATAAAATATTCTCAAAAAACTAGAAATAAACTTGGGCAATTGGGATTGACATGTATACACTGATGTGTATAAAATTGATGACTAATAAGAACCTGCTGTATAAAAAAATAAATTAAATTAAATTTAAAAATTTAAAAATAAAACTAGAAATAACCAAATGTCCATCAGCAGAGGAATGGATAAATAAATTGTGGTATATTCATTTAACTGAATATTACGCAGTGTTGGAAAAGAGCAAATTCCTAAATACTCAAGAAAACGGATAAATCTCACAGACATTATGTTAGAAGCCAGACGTAAAAGACTATACATCCATGTGATTCCACTTATATGAATGTCTAGAATAGGCAAAACTATCCCATGAAAACAGGCATCAAAATAATCATTTCATTTCTGGAATACTGACTGTGAAGAGACAAAAGGGAGCCTTTTGGGTGGTGATAAATTTCTTTATCTTGATCTGATAGTAGTTACACAGGCACATACATATGAAAAAATTCAATGAAATGAACACTTAGGATGTGTGCACTTTACTGTATTTATGTTGTTATACCTCATTTTTAAAAGTAAGGAAGAAAGGAAAAAAGTAGAGGGAGGGAGAAAGGAAGAGAAGGAGAGAGAGGGAGGGAAGGAAGGAGAACTTTATATATTGCTACTGTGTGATGATATGATCTCCAGGATATATTGTAGAGTAAAAAATTGAAACTCAGAAAAATATTTATTACATGACACTTTTTATCTAAGAATGGAGACAGGGAGATACCAATATGTATATTTATGAAAAAGTAACAGTTGATGAATAAACCAAAAATGAATAAACTGCTATATATAGGAGAGGAAGAGAATAGGGTGCAGGCAACAAGGATGAAAGCTACGTCTTTGAATGTACTTTATTACTGTGATTTTGGAACCATGTAAATGCTCTTACATAATTTTTTAAAATAGATTTTAAAAGAGTGCTCTGTAAAAATAACTGAAACAAATGTACCTAATAGTATATCAAATTGATAGTATGAATATATACAGAAGAATTATTTCAAGTGACTCTAAAACGTATTTGAGTGTGTCTTCCTCTGGGAACATATACAAAAGAAAGGAACTGTCAAGAAATCACAAACTGTATTCAGCTGTATTCTTTTTAGTACAAATATTGCCACGGTTACTTTTTAAATACAGTAAATAAGAAATGTCATCAGGAAATATTTTCTGCATAAAAGAAGAGAGATGCAAATATAAGTCAAAAATTATCTGTTTTAGTCCAAGAAGACCTAAATAGATATTTCTCCAAAGAAGACATACAGATAGCCAACAGGCACATGAAAAGATACTCAACATTGCTAATTATTAGAGAAATGCAAATAAAAACTACAGTGAGGTATCATCTCACACTGGCCATAAATGACCATTACTAAAAAGTCTGCAAACAATAAATGCTGGAGAGCAAGCCCACTCCTAGGCATATATCTGGAGAAAAACGTGGTTCAAAAGGATACACGCACCCAACTGTTCACTGCAGCGCTGTTTACAATAGCCAAGACATGGAAGCAACCTAAATGTCCATCAGCAGATGAATGAATAAAGAAGATGTGGTACATACATACAATGGAATATTACTCAGCCAGTTAAAAAGAATGAAATAATGCCATTTACAGCAACATAGATACCTGGAGATTATCACACTAAGTGAAGTAAGTCAGACAGAGAAAGACAAGTATCATATGATATCGTTTATATACAGAATCTAAACAACAACAAAAAAGATACAAATGAACTTATTTACAAAACAGAAACAGACTCAGAGACTTAGAGAACGAACTTATGGTTACCATGGGGGAAGCGTGGGGGAGAGGGATAGATTGGGAGTTTGGGGTTGACATGTACACTCTGTTATATTCAAAATAGATAACCAACAAGGACCTACTGTATAGCACAGGGAATGCTGCTCAATATTCTGTAATAACCTAAATGGGAAAAGAATTTGAAAAAGAATAGATACATGTAAATGTATAACCGAATCACTTCGCTGTACACCTAAAACTAACACAACATTGTTAATCAACTATGTTCCAATATAAAATAAAAAAATTTTTTTAAATGCTGGAGTGGGTGTAGAGAAAAGGGAACTCTCCTACACTGTTGGCAGGGACGTAAATTGGTGCAGCCACTACAGAAAACAGTATGGAGGTTCCTTAAAAAACAAAAAATAGAGTTGCCGTATGATCCAGCAATCTCACTCCTGGGCATATATCTAGAGAACACTCAAACTCAAAAAGACACATGCACCCCAATGTTCATAGCAGCACTAGTTATAATAGTCAAGACATGGAAGCAACCTAAATGTCCAATGACAGATGACTGGATAAAGAAGATGTAATATATATATATATATATATATATATATATATATATATATATATATATATATATATATATATATACTACCCAACCGTTAAAAAAAATGAAATAATGCCATTTGCAGCAACAATGGATGGACCTAGACATTATCATACTAAGTGAAGTAAGTCAGAAAGAGTACAAATATCATATGATATCACTTATAATTAGAATTTAAAATATGACACAAATGAACTTATTTACAAAACAGAAACAGACTCACAGAATAGAAAACAAACTTATGGTTACCAAAGGGGAAAGGGGGTGAGAGAGGGATAAATTAGAAGTTTGGGATTATCATATAGAAACAACTATATATAAAACAAATCAATAACAATGTCCTACTGTATAGCACAAGGAACTGTATTCAGTATCCTGTAATAAACCATAATGGAAAAGAATATGAAAAAGAATATATATATTATATATAAAATTATATTATAATTATATAAATATATAACTGAATCACTTTGCTGTACACCAAAAACTAACACAATGTTGTAAATCAACTATACTTCAATAAGAAATTTTAAAATTTTTAAAAATTATCAGTTTTAGTCTGAGTCTTTTTCCCTATATTTCTTCAAAATAACTGTTATCCATCACCTCGAATGTGGCTTGGGGAATGTGGGCTTGTGGTCTGGGAAATGGGGAATCAAGTCTGGGGCCCAAATGAGATTGAGGACTAACAAGCACTACATTATATTGATTCTGACTCTGGTGAACCATCAACCCAGAAGAGTTCTGATTTTGGCAGAAACACAGAAACATCTTAGTTCTAAACTTTCTCACCACAAAGAAGAGCAAGGAAAATGAAAAATAAACTTATAAATTGTATTTTCAATGAAACCAAGAAAAAGAAAAATCAGAAAACTTCAAATTGCAAATAATTGCTGCCCAAAGATGGAGCAGAACCAGAAGGAAGGAAAGATGTGCAGAGGAGCCTGAGGGAGAATGATCTCAGAAGGAACCAGCAAATATAAAAACTATAAAAGGGTGAGTTGGCCTGGAAGGCTCTACCTCCTGCTGAACAGTCTAGGTGAGCCCAAGGCTGATGAGTGAAATGAATAAAGATGGGACTTCACAAGAGGCCATCTGTTAAGTCTTTTGCTAGGGCAACAGGAGAGGACACCCTTGAGAGCTGTGAAGCCTAGAAATCTACCCTGGCCTCATACCTCCACGGGAACTTCCTGCTAACCACACACACAAAAAAATCTATCTCATTAAAATATGAGTAACAACAAAAAAGATGCTCTATATTCACACAAAGATACTACAAGGAAATATATTGATGAAAAGATGAAAAAGAGCAAGATAGCTTTCTTACAGACAGTAAAACCCCAGAAAAATATTGATACAAAACAGGTTAAAAAGTGCAACCTAACATTCCAGCTGAGAATCTTAAACCTTTATGCAGCAACTGAAACTATAAAGGAGAAATACCAAAACTCAGAGAAGAGATGTCAGACAAGAGGAAGTGACAGTTAATAACAGGAGGATAGGCAAGAGGAACTGACAGCACTCAGAAAAGAAATAGAAAAAAATGACAAAATCACTTCAGAAATGAAGACTAAACTACAAGGAATACAAGGAAGAGCAGACACCATAAAAAGCACAGTAAGGATACAGAGGATAGAAAAAGAAAATCGAACAAAATGCAAAATAAAATAGAAAGAGGCAAAAAGGACTACATTAAAAAAGTCAGGACTAAAATATTATTTATAGATAGATAGATAGATAGATGGATAGATAGATATATTATATATAGATAGATATAGATGTCAATGAAGAAACAAAACCAAAATGATGGAACATAACAAACATTTTAAACTATTTAAACAACAGAAAAAACCTTGCCTGAAAGGAGGGAGGGGGAGAGGTGGGGAGTAGAGAGGAAGGAAGATAGACTGAGCTGAATCTACATATAGAAAGGGCACACAGAGCACCAGGGAAAGATGACCCAGAATGGTCAACACTGAGGCATATTCTAGAAAATTATTTGAATTTTAAAATAAGAAAAAAGGAGCTTTTGTGTAAACAGTAAAAAGAACAAGTCACTTATAGGGCAGAAAAAACAAGCTTGATCAGATTTATTGACAACAACATTCAATAAAGACCACAGAAGACAGCAGAGCAGCACCTACAAGATACTCATGCTAAGATGTATGTAGCTCAAGGATTTTATACAGCTCAACTCTTCCTAAAGTATAAAGTCTGCAGACAAATACAGATGACTCTCATTGTTCGTGGTAATTATGTTCTATAAGGTCACTCTAGACACTGAATTAGCAAACCCGGAACCATTGCTCCTAAGATAATCACAGGGTTAGGTTCCTGGGAGTCTCTGGTCACAACACAACAAAAAATGACAGAACTAAGACCAAACATACATTTTTCTATCAATACATGTATGTAAGCTTAAGTAATCTATTGAAAGGAAAAGGTCTTCAGATAGGATCACAAAACAGAATCCACCTCTGTACTCTATACAAAAGACATGCCTAAAACTAATTTTAAACACAAGAAATAAAATAAAGGAAAAACAGAAAGAAAAAAAACAGAGGTTGTGACTATAATATTACACAAGGTAGAATTCAGATCAAGCATCAAAAGAGACAAAGAATGGTACTACATCGCTCAAGGTCACAATTCACAATAAAGACATTCCAGTTATGTTTTATGCTCACCAACCAAGTTGGGTTTACTGACACTGCTGCAAGAAGGGAGACCACAGCTCAGGGGGAAACTTGGGGTGTCTCAGTAACCTAAGGAGGACTTGTTAGAAGATTTGGGTCTGTTAGGTGATTAGGAGGAGGGTTCAAGGAAATGCGATTTAGCTCTGGATCAGGTAGTATCCGAAAGTGGGAATGATTAATTCTATGACTGGGTATCTTAATAATGTTTATTAAGAACAGAGTAGGAACTAACACACCATTGTAAAGCAATTATACTCCAATAAAGATGTTAAAAAAAAAAAAAACAGAGTAGGGTTAAGGTTGTGATTGGTAATTGCAAATAGCTTATTGTGGGATTTCTCAGCTTCCATAATCATGTGAGCCACCCTTCATGCTAAATCTCTTTCTATACCTCCATATGTATCCTATTGTTTCTCTGGAGAAGCCTGACTAATATAGTGAAGCAGCAGTCACTCATGTTAACTGGGAGAAGGGGATGTGTGGTCATTTTTCTGACTTGCACAGTGTTCTTCATTTTACCTTTGCTCACACATGATCATGGAGTGGTCTTTTTGTCTCACATTATCTTGCGACCTTGTCTGATGTTGGTATTCTGTGATGTGTGAGTTCAACAGTGGAATATCATGGCCTACCTGTAAGAGCCAGGCCAGGCACCAACTGTCTGCTATCAGGGACTGTTTTTTTTTTTTTCCTTAATATCTGCTTCATTTTTCCCCTCAATGTCTAAACACAAAAAAAATCCAAGTAGCAACTTTCATAAAACAGAAATTACACGGACTTCCCTGGTGGCACAGTGGTTAAGACTCCACGCTCACAATGAAGGGACCCAGGTTCAATCTCTGGTCAGGGAACTAGATCCCACATGCATGTCACAACTAAGAGTTCACATGTCACAACTAAGGAGCCCACGAGCCACAACTAAGAAGTCCACCTGCCACAACTAAGACCCAGTGCAAACAAACAAATAAATAAATAAATATTTAAAAAAACAGAAATTACAGAAGGAGATATTGAAATACTAACAATAGGAGATCTAAACTTACCTCTCTTTGTCTAAGATCAATTTGAAAAAAAATTAGGACACTGATACTGACACAACATAATCTATAATATAGATCTGATTGATATATATCATCTTATATATTTTTTTTTCCCTTGGTTCTTTGCTGTACTTTATTTTTTTATTTTTTAAATTTTTTTAACATCTTTATTGGAGTATACTTGCTTTACAATGTTCTGTTAGTTTCTGCTATATAACAAAGTGAATCAGCTATATGCATATGTATACCCCCATATCCCCTCCATCTTGCGTCACCTTCCACCCTCCTTATCCCACCCCTCTAGGTGGTCACAAAGCACGGAGCTGGTCTGCCTGTGCTATGCAGCTCCTTCCCACTAGCCATCTATTTTACATTTGGTAGTGTATATATGTCAATGTTACTCTCTCACTTTGTCCCAACTTACCCTTCCTGCTCCCCATGTCCTCAAGTCCATTCTTTACAACAGTGTCTTTATTCCTGTCCTGTCCCTATGTTCATCAGAACCCTTTTTTTTTTAAGATTCCATATATATGTGTTATCATACAGTATTTGTTTTTCTCTTTCTGACTTACTTCACTCTGTACGACAGACTCTAAGTCCATCCACCTCACTACAAATAACTCAATTTCATTTCTTTTTATGGCTCAGTAATACTCCATTGTATATATGTGCCACATCTTCTTTAACCATTCATCTGTTAATGGACACTAAGGTTGCTTCCATATCCTGGCTGTTGTAAATAGTGCTGCAATGAACATTGTGGTACATGATGCTTTTTTTTTTTTTTTTTGACTCTTTTTGAATTATGGTTTTCTCAGGGTATATGCCCAGTAGTGGGATTGCTGGGTCATATGGTGGTTCTATTTTTAGTTTTTCAAAGAACCTCCGTACTGTTCTCCATAGTGGCTGTATCCATTTACATTCCCACCAACAGTGCAAGAGGGTCCCCTTTTCTCCACACCCTCTCCAGCATTTATTGTTTGTAGATTTTTTGATGATGGACATTCTGACTGGTGTGAGGTGATACCTCATTGTAGTTTTGATTTGCATTTCTCTAGTGATGTTGAGCATCCTTTCATGTGTTTGTTGGCAATCTGTATATCTTCCATAGAGAAATGTCTATTTAGGTCTTCTGCCCATTTTTGGATTGGGTTGTTAGTTTTTTTGATATTGAGCTGCATGAGCTGTTTGTATGTTTTGGAGATTAATTCTTGTCAATTTCTTTGCAAATATTTTCTCCCATTCTGAGGGTTGTCTTTCCATCTTGTTTATGGTTTCCTTTGCTGTGCAAAAGCTTTTAAGTTTCATTAGGTCCCATTTGTTTAACTTTGTTTTTATTTCCATTTCTTTAGGAGCTGGGTCAAAAAGGATCTTGCTGTGATTTATGTCATAGAGTGTTCTGCCTATGTTTTCCTCTAAGAGTTTGATAGTGTCTGGCCTTACATTTAGAACTTTAATCCATTTGAGTTTATTTTTATGTATGGTGTTAGGAAGTGTTCTAATTTCATTCTTTTACATGTAGCTGTCCAGTTTTCCCAGCACCATTTATTGAACAGGCTGTCTTTTCTCCACTGTATACTCTTGCCTCCTTTATCAAAGATAAGGTGACCATATGTGTGTGGGTTTATCTCTGGGCTTTCTATCCTGTTCCATTGATCTATATTTCTGTTTTTGTGCCAGTACCATACTGTCTTAATTACTGTAGCTTTGTAGTATAGTCTGAAGTCAGGGAGCCTGATTCCTACAACTCCATTTTCCTTTCTCAAGATTGCTTTGGTTATTTGGGGTCTTTTGTGTTTCCATACAAATTGTGCAATTTTTTGTTCTAGTTCTGTGGAAAATGCCATTGGTAGTTTGATAGGGATTGCATTGAATCTCTAGATTGCTTTGCGTAGTATAGTCATTTTCACAATGTTGATTCTTCCAATTCAAGTACATGGTATATCTCTCCACCTGTTGGTATCATCTTTAATTTCTTTCATCAGTGTCTTATAGTTTTCTGAGTACAGGTCTTTTGTCTCCTTAGGTAGGTTTATTCCTAGGTATTTTATTCTTTTTGTTGAGATGGTAAATGGGAGTGTTTCCTTAATTTCTGTTTCAGATTTTTCATCATTAGTGTATAGGAATGCAAGATTTCTGTGCATTAATTTTGTACCCTGCTACTCTACCAAATTCATTGATTAGCTCTAGTAGTTTTCTGGTAGCATCTTTAGGATTTTCTATGTATGGTATCATGTCATCGGCAAACAGTGACAGTTTTACTTCTTCTTTTCCAATTTGGATTCCTTTTATATCTTTTTCTTCTCTGATTGCTGTGGCTAAAACCTCCAAAACTATGTTGAATAATAGTGGTGAGACTGGGCAACCTTGTCTTGTTCCTGATCTCAGAGGAAATGCTTTCAGTTTTTCACCATTGAGAACGATGTTGGCTGCGGGTTTGTCATATGTGGCCTTTATTATGTTGAGGTAGGTTCCCTCTATGCCTACTTTCAGGAGAATTTTTATCATAAATTGGTGTTGAATTTTGTCAAAATCTTTTTCTGCATCTATTGAGATGATCATATGGTTTTTGTCCTTCAATTTGTTAATATGGTGTATCACATCAATTGATTTCCATATATTGAAGAATCCTTGCATTGCTGGGATAAACCCCACTTGATCATGGTGTATGATCCTTTTAATGTGCTGTTGAATTTTATTTCCTAGTATTTTGTCGAGGATTTTTGCATCTATGTTCATCAGAGATACTGGCCTGTAGTTTTCTTTTTTTCTGACATCTTTGCCTGGTTTTGGTATCAGGGTGATGGTGGTCTTGTACAATGAGTTTGGGAGTGTTCCTCCCTCTGCAATATTTTGGAAGAGTTTGAGAAGGATAGGAGTTAGCTCTTCTCTAAATGTTTCATAGAATTCACCTGTGAAGCCATCTGGTCCTGTGCTTTTGTTTGTTGGGAGATTTTTAATCACAGTCTCAATTTCAGTGCTTGTGATTGGTCTGTTTATATTTTCTATTTCTTCCTGGTTCAGTCTCAGAAAGTTGTGCTTTTCTAAGACTGTGTCCATTTCTTCCAGGTTGTCCATTTTATTGGCGTATAGTTGCTTGTAGTACTCTCTCATGATCCTTTTTATTTCTGCAGTGTCAGTTGTTACTTCTCCTTTTTCGTTTCTAATTCTATTGATTTGAGTCTTCTCCCTTGTTTTCTTGGTGAGTCTGGCTAATGGTTTATCAATTTTGTTTATCTTTTCAAAGAATCAGCTTTTAGTTTTATTAATCTTTGCTATTGTTTCCTTCATTTCTTTTTCATTTATTTTTGATCTGATCTTTATGATTTCTTTCCTTCTCCTAACTCTGGGGTTTTTTTGTTCTTCTTTCTCTAATTGCTTTAGGTGTAAGGTTAGGTTGTTTATTGGAGATGATTTTGTTTCTGAGGTAAGATTGTGTTGCTATAAACTTCCCTCTTAGAACTGCTTTGCTGCATCCCATAGGTTTTAGGTCGTCGTGTTTTCATTGTCATTTGTTTCTAGTATTTTTTGATTTCCTCTTTGATTTCTTCAGTGATCTCTTGGTTACTTAGTAGCATATTGTTTAGCCTCCATGTGCTTGTATTTTTTACAGTTTTTTTCCTGTAATTGATATCTAGTCTCATAGAGTTGTGGTCAGAAAAGATACTTGGTACGATTTCAATTTTCTTAAATTTACCAAGGCTTGATTTGTGACCCCAAATTAGCAAGATATGCTAATGTTCCAAGAGCACTTGAGAAGAAAGTGTATTCTGTTGTTTTTGGATGGAATGTCCTATAAAGATCAATTAGGTCCATCTTGTTTAATGTGTCATTTAAAGCTTGTGTTTCCTTATTAATTTTCATTTCGGATGCTCTGTCCATTGGTGAAAGTGGGGTGTTAATGTCCCCGACTATTATTGTGTTACTGTTGATTTCCCCTTTTATGGCTATTAGCATTTACCTTATGTATTGAGGTGCTCCTATGTTGGGTGCATAAATATTTACTATTGTTATATCTTCTTCTTGGATTGATCCCTTGATCATTATGTAGTGTCCTTCTTTGTCTCTTGTAATAGTCTTTATTTTAAAGTCTATTTTGCCTGATATGAGAATTGCTACTCCAGCTTTCTTTTGATTTCCATTTGCATGGAATATCTTAATCCATCCCCTCACTTTCAGTCTGTATGTGTCCCTAGGTCTGAAGTGGGTCTCTTGTAGACAATTTATGTATGGGTCTTGTTTTTGTACCCATTCAGCCAGTCTATGTCTTTTGGTCAGAGCACTTAATCCATTTACATTTAAGGTAATTATCGATATGTATATTCCTGTTACCATTTTCTTAATTGTCTTCTGTTTGTTTTTGTAGGTCTTCTCCTTCTCTTGTGTTTCCTGCCTAGAGAAGTTCCTTTAGCATTTGTTGTAAAGCTGGTTTGGTGGTGCCGAATTCTCTTAGCTTTTGCTTATCTTTAAAGGTTTTAATTTCTCCATCAAATCTGAATGAGATCGTTGCTGGATAGAGTAATCTTCGTTGTAGGTTTTTCCCTTTCATCACTTTAAATATGTCCTGTCACTCCCTTCTGGCTTGCAGGTTTTCTGCTGAAAAATCAGCTCTTAATCTTATGGGGATTCCCTTGTATGTTATATGTTGCTTTTCCCTTGCTGATTTTAATATTTTTCTTTGTATTTAATTTTTGATAGTTTGATTACTGTGTCTCAGCATGTTTCTCTTTGAGTTTATCCTGTATGGCACTGTCTGTGCTTCCTGGACTTGACTGACTATTTCCTTTCTCGTGTTAGGGAAATTTTCGACTATAATCTCTTCAAATATTTTCTCAGACCCTTTCTTTTTCTCTTCTTCTTCTGGGAACCCTCTAATTTGAATGTTTTTGTGTCTAATGTTGTCCCAGAGGTCTCTGAGACTGTCCTCAATTCTTTTCATTCTTTTTTCTTTATTCTGCTCCCTGTCAGTTATTTCCACCATTTTATCTTCCAGCTCACTTTTCCATTCTTCTGCCTCAGTTATTCTGCTATTGATTCCTTCTAGAGTATTTTTAATTTCAGTAATTGTGTTGTTCATCACTGTTTGTTTGCTGCTTAGTTCTTCTAGATCCTTGTTAAGTGTTTCTTGTATTTTCTCCATTCTGTTTCTGAGATCTTGGATCATCTTTACTATCATTACTCTGAACTCTTTTTCAGATAGGTTGCCTATTTTGTCTTCGTTTATTTGGTCTTGTAGGTTTTCACCTTGCTCCTTTGTGTGTAACATTTTTTTTGTCATTTCAATTTTTCTTTTTTTAAAGGGTGCGGCTGTATTCCTGTCTTATTGGTTGTTTGGTCTGAGATATCCAGCACTGGAGTTTGCAGGCAGTTGGATAGAGCCAGGTCTTGGTGCTGAGATGAGGACCTCCAGGAGGCCTCACTCCAATTAATATTCCTTGGGGTCTGAGGTTCTCTGTTAGTCCAGTGGTTTGGACTCAGAACTCCCACCACAGGAGCTAGGGCCCAACCTCTTGCCTGGGAACCAAGATCCCACAACTTTCGTGGAACAGTAAAAAAAGAAAAGAAGAAAAGATAAAGAAAGAAAGAGAGAAAGGAGCAATACAATATCAAAGAATAAAAAACAAAATAAAATTAGAAAGATAAAAAATATATTAGGGAAAATAAAACTATAATTGAAACAATTGCAACAAGGTAAAATAAAACCACAACAGAAAAAAGAAAATAAGGGGGGGGGGGGGGGGAGGGAAACAAGCCAAAAGGAGAGAACAGTAACAAAGTATAAAGAATAAAATAAAATTAGAAAAATAAAAGATTTATTAGGAAAAATAAAAATATAAAAGAATCAACAATAATGAATCAACAAGGTCAAACAGAACCCCAATCTAAAAGAGGAAAAAAGAAAAAAAAAAAAGCCTTGGCTATGGGGGCAGAGTTTAGGCAGGGGTGGAACTTAGGCAAGGGCAGGGTTTAGGGTGGGGCAGGACCTAGGCTGGTGGGAGGGTGATATTTGAGCGTGAGGCAGGGCCTAGGCTCAGGACCCATGCAGCTGGAAAAGGCCCTGGGGAAGGGGCCTAGGCGGGGTGACTTTGAAGTGTGGGGCGGGGCCTCTTCTTAGGACCTGCGCAGAAGGGGATAGGCAGCACGTTGAAAGGAGGGCATCTGGAATGTGGAGTTCCGGAGTTTGGAGATAGGGCCCTGAGTGAGGTTGTGTGGGTGGGGTTTAGGCCCAGCGTGTTGGAAGGGGTGTCAGAGGGGGGTCTCCAAGTGTAGAGGTAGGGCCCTGGGTGGGGGTATAGGGGCAGGGCTTGGGTTCTGCACCACAGGAGGGAGGCTCCGAGGGCAGAGGTTTAGGCACAGGAGCCCAACAGGCCCCCTGGTGCCTAAGTGGGAAAGCGCTGGTCCCATTCCCTTCCGTTCCTCTGTGCCCCTCCCCCACTGTCTCCTCCAGGGTCTCCCCCATCACCGCTGGACCCCTAAATGTGGGTGGGTCATGCTGGGTGTAGGAACTCCTCCCCTTCTCAAGCCACCCCTCAGGGATGCCAGTCCCGGAGGTCCAGCCTTTACTTTTGCTACCCCTTCCCTCCCTCCCACTCCATCAGGACCCACACAGCTGGAGGGGGCCTCGGTGGGTAGAGGATCAGGCCCAGGATCTCAGCAGGTTCCTGAGGACCCAAGTGGGCAGGGGAAACCTAGCCATTCTCCCTTTTGATCCTCTGCCCTCCCAGTGGTCCCCCAACCTCCTCCTTCGGGCATGGGATCCCTTCCCCTCCCCCAGCCACCCCTCAGGGGCACTAGTCCCATCCCACCACCACTTCTCTTCCCCCTTCACTCCCCCCATGCCCCATGTCCTACCAGGTCACTGGGGGTTCCTCCCATCCCCTTAGGTGTCTGTGGTCCCCCAACAGTGCCTGGTAGGTTCCCTAGTTGTAAGGAAACATGAATTCCGCCTCCTCCTAGTACGCCATCTTGACTCTGCCCCCCCTCATTTTATATCTTAAAACAGAAATGCATCTTATCTTTAAAATTGATTACCTATTGGTCCACAAGGAAAATCTTAATAAATCCCCAAAGATTAAAATAATATAGACCACCTAGAGGGGTGGGATAGGGAGGGAGTGAGGGAGACACAAGACGGAGGGGATGTAGGGATATATGTATACATATAGCTGATTCACTTTGTTATACAACAGAAACTAACACAACACTGTAAAGCAATTATACTCCAATAAAGATGTTTTTTAAAAAAAAGATCACTGATCACAGATCACCATAACAAATATAATAATAATGAAAAAGTTTGAAATATTGAATTATTAAAAAGTGACACAGAGACATGACGTGAGCAAATGCTATTGGAAAAATGGCGCTGAAAGACTCGCTAAACACTGGGTTTCCACAAACCTTTTCTTTGTAAAAAACACAATATCTGTAAAGCACAATAAATTGAAGTGCAATTTAAAAAATAAATTAATAATAGTAATAATAATATAGAAAATATTCACTAATAATAATGAAACATAAGTAGGATTTAATTAAAATTTCAGAAAATATTCTTCTACCTAGAAAAAGAAAATCCTGATCTCTTAAGCCAAATGGGAAATGAAAAGAGAAATTATAGAATTTCTGGAAAACAATAGTAATGAAGAAAGTACATATCAGAACCTATAGGCTACAACTAAAGTAATGATCAGAAGAAAATTCATAGCTTTAAAATATTTACATCGCAATTACACTTCAATAAAGATGTTTAAAAAATATATTTACATCATTAAAACATGAAAATAAATAAAGCATGGAGCTCAAAAAATTTAAATAAATAAGAAAATAAACCAGAGGAAAGTAGTATGAAGGAATTAACAAAGGTGAAAGCAGAAATGAATGAGTTAAAACAGAAAATCAATAGAACTAATACCCGAAACAACAATAATTTTCATTGAGAACCACTATATATACAAGCATTTATACTAAGCCCTCGGTTTTGGGGGGATAGAGGGTGGGCGGGGGAATGGTGCAAAATAGAATGAATAAATAAATAGATGAGAAGAAAAACAGCTCCTGACTTCAGGGAGTTTTGCTAATTCCTCTTCAAAGACACATTTTACAAATATCTAATATTGATACTTAATAACTGAACACTTTAATAGCCACGATAGGAACCTCTTTGTTTTTGATCGTCACTGTAAAAGACTACTGAGATAATTTTTAAAACTTTAACACGGATCTTTCCAGACTAACAGAATCACAGTCTCTAATTTTATAAATCTCTATTCTTCTGGCATCAACAGTTAAAATTTGTGGAACAAAAAACATTTTCCTAAGAACAAAAAATCAGCTACTACTCATGGGGGAAAAAAGCTCCTATTTTTCAATAACATTATACAAGATAGATAAATGAGAGAGAGAGAGAGAGATTGAATAGAGAGTTTGAGGAAAGGCATAAATTTTCTGTGTATGCTTTATTTTTCCACTGATATGAGTCAACAATATAATTTTTTAAAGTAAGAGGAGAAATATAAGGATTTGAGAAGGCCCTGGAAATGAATTCAATAATCAAGAAGACAAAGCATCTCCCTCCCACTGGGTTTTTCCCATCAGCCTCTAAGCATGCCAAGAAATGACTTCAGTGACTCATCACTTTCTTTGTGAGAAGAGCCATGAACTTCACCAGCAGTACCATGGGAACCTTCTGCAAGGCAGGTAGTACCAAGGGGCTACAGCGAGAAATAGCGTATCCTACAGAGTTTCCAAGTTGTTTCCAGAGTAAACTGTCTGAATGGAGCAAAATGAGAAAGCGGAACCAAGTGAAGAGGGAACCAAGGCAGGAACTGAAGTGAGGTGGATCTTCAGTAATAAAAGGAAGGAATAACTCTCTGAGCAAATTCTGGGGCTTCCCATAGCTTTCTAGGCACTATCCTCCCCCTCAAGCATGGCAGCTTTACGTGGGCAGGTTGAAAGCAGTTAAAGCAGAAGAACTCCTCATTTCTGTCTGATGCATCACAAGATGGCACTCTGATTCTTCTGGAAACTAACATATAGCAGGTATCAAAAGTAACCCACCTTGGGCTTCCCTGGTGGCGCAGTGGTTGAGAATCTGCCTGCCAATGCAGGGTACACGGGTTCGAGCCCTGGTCTGGGAAGATCCCACATGCCGCGGAGCAACTGGGCCCGTGAGCCACAATTACTGAGCCTGCGCGTCTGGAGCCTGTGCTCCGCAACAAGAGAGGCCGCGATAGTGAGAGGCCCGCGCACCGCGATGAAGAGTGGCCCCCACTTGCCGCAACTAGAGAGAGCCCTCGCACAGAAACGAAGACCCAACACAGCCATAAATAAATAAATAAATAAATAAATAATTAAAAAAAAAAAAAGAATTAAAAGTAACCCACCTGCTGATTCAGAGCCTGTGGATCCATATCACCTTGGTGACTAGACTAGGTAGACAGATAGATAGATATATAGACAGACAGACAGACAGGCAGATTGATATTTTTCTCCCTTGACTAAACTTCTTCCTCTCTAGTTAATGACCTCTTTTCCACTTCGATCAACATATACCTTGGCTCTCTCCATTATGTCTAGTTCCCATTCACTTTTCAACCTAGGATGTGCTAGTCTCTACCCCCTTCATTCTTCTAACATTGTTTCCACTAAAGTCACTCATAACCCTCTTTGCTGCCTCCCTACTCCGTTCCTTCATATGTCTCAATTTGGGCCATAGGCCCAAGAAGCCCCCTCAATACCAGCCCCCACTCCCAGAACCCAGTCCAGCAACTACACAAAGCAGAACTAATTACCAACCATGGTCCAACAGTCCACCAGGAAAAGCATTCCCTTTGAGACAGGTGCCTGATGGAGAAGAAAGGATTATCCAGGTACACATCCCATTTACTACTTCTGATCTATATAACTAGAAAAGTCATAGTAAGGGGTTGAGGGAAAATCCAGAGGGGTTCCTGAATCTGAATAGGGGAATCTTTCAGACCCATGACCCCACCTGGGCTGACATCCAGAGGCCCCTCAATGTACTCCTAACAGGGGAAGAAAAAGCCACAGTCTTTTCAAAAGCCCTGGAGGAAGCAGACAAAGAACAGAAACAACGCAGGTCATGCTATTTTCAGACCAAGGAATCAAGTGGTCCCAGATAACAAACCCAACTGGGACGACCAAGACAATGGAAAAGTGGGTAGAAGACAAAGGCTGACCCATTATAAAAATATGATCCTAAAGGGAATCCAGGCAGCAGGAAAGAAATCTATCAATTGGAATAAGATAAAGGAAATCAATCAGGAATCAACAGAAAACCCTTCAGCATTCCTAGAGCACCTCAGGGACTGCCTCCAAATCTATGCTACCACTGACCCTGAGTCATTGGAAGGGAATGCAATCCTGAGGTCATATTTCATTTCCCAAAGTGCCCCCAACATTAGGTGTAAACTTCAGAAACTGGAAAGAGAACCAGATAACCCTACCTCTTGCCTGTTCGAGGTTAGCTACCAGGTGTTTAATAACCGAGACATAGAGGAGGAAAAGTCAGAGGATAAAAAGGCCCAGAGGCAAACCCACCTACTGGCTGTTGCCCTCCACTGTCAACTGGTCAGTGCAGGGAATCTGGACTAACTGCCCACAGAGACTCTCAATTCTGGTGAGTGAGCCCTGGCCCCCACCAAAGGATAGCAAGCCAAGGAAACCAGGACCCAATCAATGTACCATATGTAAACAAGAGGGACGCTGGAAGAGGGAATGCCCTCACCACTCCCAAAGGGGACAGAAATGGCAGATCCCAGGAACTACCCTCAAAGGCAGATGGTCCAAATAGATGAAGAATGATGGGGCCAGGGCCTCCTAAGCTGGCACTCCAGTTGACCCTCAAGGAGCCCCGAATGGCATTGGACATAGGGGGAAAGCTTATTGAATTCTTAGTTGACATCGGTGTCACTTACTCGGTTCTGAACACCAGATCAGGCAAACTCGGTCATAAGAGTTGTAAAATTATGGGGGTATCAGGCAAGGCCCAAGAATGGGCATTCATAGAGCCATTAGAATGTAAATTGGATGAACACATGCTTACCCATTCCTTCCTATATGTTCCCGAATGCCCTATACCCCTGATAGGAAGAGATATCTTACATAAATTGGGGGCTACTATCCACCTGATGGGAGACAAACTGGAGACTGGTGTCTCCTCAGACTAAGGGCACAAGATGATAATGTTAATGGCTGAGGACAGACCTCCGCAGACAGAGCAAGTCAACCTCGCTGGAGTGAATCCCAAGGTCTGGGCCCAAGGATGGGTAGGATGAGCCGTAGGAGGCAGTTCCCTGATAGTCCATCTAAAACCCAGCATACATGGCCCAATAGAAAGCAGTATCCTCTCCATCGGAACACCTTGCTGGGCATTGCTCCTGTTACACAGAGCCTAACTGACCATGGCCTTATTAGACCTTGCCAATCAGCCTGTGATACCCCCCATTCTTCCCATAAAGAAACCTAATGGGGAATACTGGATAGTACAGGACCTCAGGGCAGTTAATGAAGCCACTGAGGATATACATCCAGTAGTTCCTAATCCCTATACCTTGCTGGTCACTCTACCACCACCAGGACCTGGTATTCTGTATTAGATTTAAAAGATGCATTCTTCTGTATTCCATTAGCCCCAGAGTCACAAGAAATGTTTGCTTCTGAGTGGCAGGACCCAAACACGCAACAAAACCAATTCTGCTGGAAAGTCCTGCCCCAAAGGTTCAAAATTCCCCTACCATCTTTGGGGAAACTTTAGCTAAAGACCTAAAAGATCTACATCTGGAGGAAAGAACCCTCCTCCAGTATGTGGATGATACTCTGATCACCAGCCCTACTAAGGAGGCCTCTGACAAAAATACTGTAGCCACTCTGAACCTCTTAGCTGATAAAGGATGTAAGACGTCCAAGAAAATGGCTCAAACATCACAAACTAGGGTGACCTACCTAGGCTCCTTTCTCACAGAAGGTCAGAGAAACCTACCCCAGTAAAGGAAAGAAGCCGTTTGCAGTCTCACCCCTTCTAAAACTAGAAGACAGCTTAGGGGTTTCCTGGGGATGGCCAGATTTTGCTGCATCTGATTCCTAACTATAGTCTAAGAGCTAGGCCTCTATATGAAAAATTGAAGGGAAAGGATGAGGATCCTTTTGGATGGAATTCAGAATGTGAAGGGGCCTCTCAAGAATTGAGGAAGCAATTACTTCAGGCCCTTGCCCTGGCACTCCCAGATTCTGCTAAACCCTTTGACTTTTACATTCATGAGAGAAGGGGAATCACCTCTGGGGTATTAGCTCAACAACTGGGACCCCTTACTCTGGTGGTTGCTTATTTCTCTAAACAATTAGATCAAACCGCTAAGGGATGGCCTCGTTGCCTACAGGAAGTAGCAGCTACTACAACTGTAAAGGAAGCTGAAAAGTTAATGTGTGGTCAGCCAGTCACTATATGGACTTCACACCAGGTTCAGGCTTTAGTAATTTCTAGGGGAACGGAATGGCTATCCCCCAAAGGTTGATTCAAGTTCAGGCTATGCTTTTAGACAAACCAGTGGCTACCATAAAAACCTGTCACACACTAAATCCTGCCACCCTGCTACCCACAGAAATGCGGACCCTGGTGCATGATGGTACAGAAACCATAGACACGATTTATTCCAGTCGTCCTGACCTGGAAAGTGAGCTTCTCCAGAACACCAAAGAGGGATGGTTCACAGGCAGCCGCGGTTTTATCAGAGAGGGAAAAAGACTGGCAGGATACACAGTCCTAAGAGTCTCAACCTCATAGACCCAAGTCATAGAAGAAGCCTACCCCCAGGGACTTCTGCCCAAAAGGCCAAGCTGGTAGCCCTCACAGGAGCCTTAATGCTCAGGACAGGGAAGGTCGTAAATGTTTACACACACTCCCAGTACACATATGCCATCCAACAAGCACATTTGGAAGAAAAGAGGTATGGTATGCTTACTGTGGAGAATAAACAAATGAAACATGGCTTAAGTATACTGAAGCTCTTAGAAGCAGTACAGCTTCCAGAAAAGGTGGCAGTGATTCACTGGGGGAGTCACCAAAAGGTGGGTGCAGAGGTAATAAAGGAAAACAACAAGGTGGATGCAACTGCCAGAAGGGTGGCCCTAGAACCAGTAAAGTAACTTGGCCACTACCCCTCATAATTCGAAGGCCAGATCCATCCAATTATTCCCCAATCCACACAAGGAAGAATTAGATAAAACCCAAAAATGGGGCTTCAACAGAGATCTAGAAGGCCATGTGTGGCTAGTTAATGAACATGAGCAATACTTCTTTCCCCAAACTGCAGCTTGTCAAGCCATCAGGGAGGCTCATCAAGGAACTCACTATGGGAGGGAAGCCTTATGTAATTGGTTAGTTGAGGTCATGGTAACTCCTGGCATGAAAAGTATAATCAGTCGGATAGTTGAGACCTGCGCCATCTGCACAGTGAACGGCCCCAGCACCAGACCCCCGAGAGACCCTAGATTAGGCCCATTCAGACCAGAGGGACATGTCCCAGGGAAGACTGGCAGACTGATTTCACATGCCGAGAGTACGGGCAACTTCAGTTATCTCTCGGTGCTAGTAGACACATGTTCTGAGTGGATAGAAGCATTCCCTGCTACAACTGAAATGGCAGCTGAAGTGGCTAAGGCATTACGAAAGGAAATACTCCCCAGTTTGGGGCTCCCAGGATCCCCCACAAAGTGATAATGGTCCAGCATTTGTGTCTCTAGTGAAAAGGGAATAATGAGTGCCCTGGGCTAAAACGGACCTTGCACTCAGCCTGGAGGTCCCCAGTCATCGGGGGAAAGTAGAGATCAAATCAGACCTTGAAACAGGCATTAGCCAAGCAATGTCAGGAGACTCAAGAAAGTTGGATTAAGTTGCTTCCCATTGTCCTGCTCCGAACGCAGTTAGCCCCAAGGGATAAGTTTAGTGCATTTGACTCATGTATGGTAGACCCCATTCCCCAAGCCCGAGAGGAGGGACACTTTAACCCCCTTGAAATAGAACAACTCAAGTATGCCCTCCAGATAGGAGCAACCACGAAAGCCCTCACGAATATGGTAACCAGGTGCTGCCTGCACCCACCAACCTGGTCCTGCACCCATTCCGGCCAGGAGACTGGGTGAACCTAAAAACCTGGAAAACTGGCAGCCGGCAAAATCAGCTCACTCCTACACAAATGGGCCTCACTTGGTAATCCCAACCACCCATTGTGCCCTGAAGTTGCAGGGGTAACTCCAGGGGTACATCACACTCGAGTGAAGAGGGGACCCCAAGTCCCAGCCTCCAGAAAGACAACCTGGGGCAAAGGACCCCCAGACTGCTGGTGTGAACCTCTCTCTGACCTGAAGCTTCTCTTCTGAAAAACAACAAAAGTATGACCAGGGATACTCAGTCCAGGGCAGTAAGCCTCGACAGCAGGGCACACTTGTGTCTTCAGGCAAAAGATCTAGATGCCTTCGTCTTTAGGAAAAAATTTGACATGTGACTATTATTCTCTTGCTAGGATATGAGGCAAGCACCTGAAATTGTCTGGTGTCCTTTGTCTCCAAAATGTTAACAAATGCTGGTCGCTCAGGGATAGAACAGTTTGGACTAAGGCCAGGAGACAATCACACGCATCTAAAGGCGGCTGGAGAGAAGTTCTGCTCCTCCACCCGGGGTTATGACGATGCCCAGACTTAGCAGGAAACAGTTACAGAAGCCAGACCTGCGCCCCTCAGTGCCCTCAAGAATGAGGAGGAGGACAAAAGGCACAGGAGGGATTCGTTACTGACAAAGCCCAGTAACAGTTCCCAGGAAATAAAGATAGAATCTGGGAAATAAAATAAAGTCTAACCGTTTTTTTTCCTGGGTGCCTTGTCTAGTTTCACATGCTCATAAGAGCCCACGTGAAGAGGCCTGGCACCTAGCCCTTCAGACCAGAGTTCCTGGTGCAAAACATATGCACCGACACCTCAGCTGGGTGGGCCATTCAAGATGGTGGTGGGCCGAGTGCAGAGACTCTGTGCCCGGCACTGCAACCTGGGGCCTGAACAGCACAGCTGCGTCTGCCCCATGAGAACTCCACCCCCTCCCCATCGACAAGACCCCTGTAAGGCAGCCCCACCCACAGCCTGCCTGCCAGGGAGTGTGTGCCCTAGAGCGTGAGCTCACGTTTCTCCATTCTTTGATCAAAAACTAAAGCTTTCCTTTGCTTATCTACTGAACTTGGTCTCATTCTATTGGCAGGAGGATCCTTGCTTAGGACCCACTTGAAAGGGTCAGTAACAATTTATCCTCTACATCCCTATCCCATTCCTGAACTGCACAACAGAAACTGAAATCCATTTTTGGTTCCTTGACCATGTCATGCTTTCTCCTGCCTCAGAGCCCTTATCTTCTCTTCGGGTCTACTCTGCCTGGAACCTTCTCCCTCTTTCATTCCTTTCTACCCAGAACACCCAATTCCCATACAGGTCCAGCATATATGGTTGTATAGGCTGTGCACTGAAGAACTCCAGGAGAACTCTAATCACATCTGAGTCTATGTGACCACCATCCCCTGGAGTTTTACTGTGTCTACACAGTCATACATGACAGCCCTGGTCCACCAATGTTATCCAAACAATTCTTGCTCTTTCCTTAAGTCTCTGCTTAGAGGTCCCTTCCTTCAGGAAGCTCTTCTAGATTTCCTCTCTTGGTCAAAGTTAGTGCCTGTCTTCTGTCCTCCTTTGGTACCTCATGCTATTGATCACAGCCCTTTTCACAAAATATTGCAACCATCTGTTTTCCTGTGTTAGCCCCTACTTAAACTGTTCGTGGTTCAGTGTGTCCAAACCAAACTCAATAACTTCTCCTCACCCCCACCCCACTCACCCAGTCATTCACTCTCCATCCCCCAAACTTCCCTTCTTCTATATTTTCTGCTTAGGTGAAACCATCTATTCACTCAATTCTTCAACACATCTTTTGACAATATTCTCCTTTCACAGTCAGAATTAATTAGTACCCACAGCACTTTTACACAGATTTTCATGATAACGTGTATCAACCTGAGATATATTGTAATTATTGCTTCACATGCTAATCTCTCCATAAACCATGAACTTATTAAAGGCACAAGACTTCTTCCCTTTCACCAATACCTCATATAATGCTTGATATTCTGCATTAATATCTTTAGTAAACTACACATCCAAATAAACTCTTTGTTAAGACACTGTTAATTCATACATGTGCCTTGGGACATTGATTCTTTTCTTTTTAATATATTTTATTCATTTGAAATATTGGTTTTCATTCAGAAAAATACTAAAATGGAAATTTTTCTATAATCAAATGAACATATTTCCTCATACAAGTAAAAATAATTTTAATATACACTCACATGCATCACTACTTGTAAAATCTATCTCACTGCTGGAAATTTAATTGGCATAAAATATTGGCAATTATAGTGATAAAAGGATGTTGCTTTGAAGAACACCAGAAATAGTAAAGCAGTCCAAAAATAAAATCAAAATTCTAAGAACTGTTCTTTTAAATAAATTCCCATCACTTTTTTGATAACAAAACATTCTTATAGTTTAGAGATATAAAAACGTAAATGTTTCCATTTAACAATAAAATCTCTCCTCTCAAAAAAAAAAGAAAAGAAAATGAAATACTCTATTTGAGTCTGGATGACACTTACTGATTTGGGGATCTTGGACAAGTCAATTAATCTTACAAAGCCTCAGTTTCCTTATCTGTAAACAAAAGAGAAAGTAATCATAATATGATCTCATAAAGTTAAATATCAAGATTAAATGTGACTTGGTAAATAAAGGTGATTTCTAAACTCTAAAGTGCTAGGTCACCATTATAACCACTGTTAATATGATTCCTACAAGGCAAATGGCTTTCCAAAGAATGACCCACTCCCCATATGAATTCAGTCCTCACTCCCTATAGTTATATATTATTGGAGTTGACTCTGAAAGATAAAGTTTCAGGTAGTGTTTTCATGAAACTGGAGAAGAAAATCAATCATGTATAAATAAAATGTACATGCACATTAGTATTTTGGTGTAGAGTGTATTTGCATTGGACATTTTAATGATTTTTAGGAAATTAAGCCATAGGAAACGAGTGCTCCAAGTCTTACTTTCAGCCACCAAATAGCATAAAACAGGGTAAATATTTTAGGTTTTGTGAGCCATACAATCTCTGTCACAACTACTCAACTCAGATGTGCAAAAACAGCTATAAACAATACACAAATGCATGAATATTACTGTAAAACTTTACTTATGTACACTAAAATTTGAATTTCATTTAATTTTCAAATGGCATGAGATATTATTCTTCTTTTGATTTTTTTAAAACCGTTTAGTTATTTAAAAACCCTTAGCTCATGGTATGTACAAAAACAGGGATCAGAGCAGATTTGGTCAATGTGCCAACCACTAGTATGAAAGATAACATCTCAAGTTGAAGATTATACAAAGAAATGGAAAGATACTCAGCGTTCATGGATTGGAAGAATTAATACTGTTAAAATGGCCATACCACCCAAAGCAATCTACAGATTTAATGCAATCCCTATCAAAATACCCATGACATTTTTCACAGAACTAGAACAAATAAGCCTAAAATGTATATGGAACCCCAAAAGCCTGCAAATTGCCAAAGAAATCTTGAGAAAAAAGAAAACAGCTGGAGGAATCAGGCTCCCTGACTTCAGGTTATACTACAAAGCTACAGTAATCAAAACAGTATGGTACTGGCACAAAAACAAACACATAGATCAATGGAACAGAATAGAGAGCACAGAAATAAACCCACACACCTATGGTCAATTAATCCACAACAAAGGAGGCAAGAATATATAATGGAGAAAAGACAGTCTCTTCAATAAGTAATGCTGGGAAATCTGGACAGCTATATGTAAAAGAATGAGATCAGAACATTTCCTCACACCATATACAAAAATAAACTCAAAATGGATTAAAGACCTAAATGTAAGACCTGGAACCATAAAACTCCTAGAAGAGAATATAGGCAGAACACTCTTTGACATAAATCATAGCAATATTTTTTTGGATCTGCCTCCTAAGACAAAGGTATGGTATCTAATTAAACTTAAAAGCTTTTGCACAGCAAAGAAAACCACTGACAAAACGAAAAGGCAACCTACAGAATGGGAGAAAATATTTGAAAATGATATGACCAACAAAGGGTTAATACCCAAAATATATAAACAGCTCATACAACTCAATTTATCACCAAAAAAAAATTTTTTTAATGGGCAGAAGACCTTAATAGACATTTTTCCAAAGAAGACATACAGATGGCCAAAAAAGCACATGAAAAGATGCTCAACATCCCTAATTATTTGAGAAATGCATATCAAAACAACAATGAGATATCACCTCACACCTGTCATAATGGCTATCATCAAAAAGCCTACAAATAACAAATGTTGGAGAGGATGTGGAGAACAGGGAATCCTTGTACACTGTTGGTGGGAATGTATTGTAAATTGATGCAGGCACTATGGAAAACAGTATGGAGATTCCTCAAAAAATTAAAAATAAAACTACCATATGATCCAGCAATTCCATTCCTGGGTATATATCCAGAAAATAATGAACACTAATTTGAAAAGATACGTGCACCCCAATGTTCATAGCAGCATTATTTACAATAGCCAAGATATGGAAGCAATCCATGTTTCTATCAACAGACGAATGGATGAAGAAGATGTAGCATATATATTCAGTGGCATATTACTCAGCCATAAAAAAGAATGGAATTTTGCAACAACATGGATGGACCTGGAGGGTATCACGCTTAGTGAAATTTCAGAGAAAGATAAATACTGTACATTATCACTTATATGTATAATCTAAAAAATAAAACAAATGAATGAATACAACAAAACAGAAACAGACTCACAGATACAGAGAACAACCTAGTGGTTACCAGTGGGAAGAGGGCTGGGGGAGGAGCAAGCTAGGGGTAGGAGATTAAGAGGTACATAGCACTATGCATAAAATAAATGAGATACAAGGCTATATTGTACAGCACAGGGAATACAGGCAATATTTTATAACTTTAAATGGAGTATGATCTATAAGAATATTGAATCACTATGTTGTACACCTGAAATGAATTCAACATCGTAAACCAACTATATTTTAATTACAAATAAATAAGTAAATAAATATAACATCTCACATTGGACACTTTTCTCATAAAAGAAAGGCAAGTTAACTTCTTTCAATGTAGTAATTTAGCCAAGGTTGGTAGCCTTCTAAATTGGAATACTTTTGAGATTTTATTATATATAGAATCCTTGACTGTTCTTGTGAACATTGTCAGAAGAACTTTGCAAGTAGCCATTCCATAGGAGGTCACTGTCTTCTTTAATTCAAGGTCCACCAAAATGTATTTATGCATATCCTATAACACACCATCAGCCTTCAGGTGGCATACCATGTAATCTGGAACAACTTATATACAGTGATTTCTCATTATAAATTTGCATCTGCAAAATCTTTGCATCTTGTTTCTACATTCTATTTCCCAGGCAATGTAATGGGAGTGTGATTTGGAGAGCCACTCAAACCAGGCTTAAATCCCAGCTTCCCACTTAATATCTGTGTGACTTAAAAGGAATTTGTCAAATCCTTTCAAATTAATTCCTCATTTGCCAGACAAGAAAAATGACAAGAATATTTGCAGAGTTGTTGGAAAGTGAAAGGAGATCACGTATCTAAAGAACCTGGGGCAAAGCATGGTTCCTCTTCCTCATTTTACTTCCAATTTCAAAAAAGTTTCAAAAACCCATCTGCTACTCTAAATTAAGGTGAATTCCATCTTTGACTTCTCCTTTGTCTGATTCAGTATGATCATACAAGGAACCATTAATGTTTCTAAAATGCTTATCAGCATTTTATCTACATTTTAAAATGCTTTTTCACAATGAAGCTGAGTGCTCATTTTATGGAAACATTTTAGATGCCTCTGTTGTTAAAGCAAAGAGATCCACAAGAACATCCAAGCATTAACCTCAAGTACACAGTGTCAAAAAACTTCAAAAATCATTCTTATTTTCCCTTATAAATCATCAATATCCTTTAAATTTGTCATAAAAGTCTACTTTGTTTTTTTTTAGAGGCACGCATATTTAAAACTGTCAATCTTTCCATTCTACTTTTTCATAAAACCAAAAATCTCCTGAGAATTTTCATCATCAAACTGGAAAACGCTGAGGAAAAAATCTATTGACATTGAAGGGCCAGTGATGTGTGGATATCAGAGCCAATCGGGTATCCTTCCCAGCTATTCTCTTGCTTGCCCCTCAGATCACTGTTTTGGCAGACAGAAGTTTCTGGAGTCAGACTGCCAGTTCTTCAACTAGTAGGCTGAATAACCCTGGGCAAGTTTAGTAACCTTCTCTGTGCCTCAGTTTCCTCATCTATAAAATGGGGCTAAGGCTGGTATTAGTTCATAAAAAGGTCTATAGTGAGGATTAAATGTGTGTGTCTCAATTTGGGTTCTCCCAAAGTTGAGACTAAAATGGGTTTGGGTTCAGGTAGCTTGTTTGGGAGGTGCTCCCAGGGAGCCAGGATTGTAAGTTAGCGAGGGAGAAACTCCAAGCCCCACTAAGGATGCATTCTAGGACTGGTTACTACTCCAAGCAACTGGGGCTCAATCCTGCAGGGAGCATTCTGAAGAGCCTTATAGAATGGCCCTCAGAGTTGTACCTTTAAAGGATGGAAAGCTGGGGCATTAGTCCACAAACTCCCACTCCTCATTTGTGAGGTTCACTCCTGGGAGCTTAATTTCCCCCTCACAACATGGCTGGCTTGTTCGCTGGCTCAGCAGCCTTCCCCAGCTTCAGAGGAAGCCCTGAGACAGGACAGCTGAGGCATGTCCTTGAGCTGGGATAATAGCAACCAGCACAGAACTTTTCATCATAGCTGCACTAAAAACTGATGTAGGCGTTAGGTTCAGAAATTATCTGGCACACTGTATGAAACACCAAGCACAATGAATGGAAAATAGTTACTGCTTAATAAATCATAGTTCTTATTATTAATGTTAATTTTGTTATCAGAATCAACTCTGTGCTGTAGGAAGACAAACACTATTCATCCTTTGGACCCTGGATACTGAATAATAGTGACACATACCCAGATAGGCAATGCCAGCAAGAGTGCAAGTAGCAGAAGGGCACAAAATAATGAGCTCAGTTAGGACTTCACAGGGTTCTAGGTGCCTACAGGGTACTGTGGTGGAGATAACCAACAGACATGTAGGAATTTGGGTCTGGAACTTAGGAGAAAATGGGTAAGAGCTGGAGATGGAGACTTTGGAACCACCAGTATCTACATTAGAGTTCAAATATTAATATGTGATCATAGAGAAAGACAAGTTGAATGGAGAAAAGAAGAGGGCTAAGAATAGAACCTTAGGCCACAGTAGTATTAAAGAGACCACGATAGAAGGGTGACACTGGAAAGCAAACACAAAATAATCCTGCCAGGGAGCTAGGAGGCAAGCAGGAGAGGGTGGTGTCATGGAAACCAGAGCAGAGAGGAAGAGAAAAGTTTCCAGAAGGAGGGAGTATCCAACAGCATCAAATATTGCAGAGACCAACATGAAAACAACTGACAAATGCTCATTACATACATATTTTTAAATATGTATTTGTTTTTAATGGAGTATGATTTTAGTTGGGAAAAGTAGAAGCAACACGAGCGATTTAAAAATTGAGGCACAGGCAGATCCACCAAATTCAATTCAATACAAAAGTCTTTTACTGAGTACCTACAGTGTGCCCAGAGCATAACTGAAACTGATTATCCAAAAATCACATAAAACTAATAATTTAATTTTCTTTGCATCTCTTCTTCGTATCTTTTTCTGTCCTTGAAAAGTGAGTTTTATAATGTGAACATTTGATATCATGAAATTGGCCTCAAGCTTTAACTCTATTTGTGCATTACTTATCAGCAAGCATTCCTGACTGCTTTCTCCTCTAGAATGCAAAGCATGTCAACTGAACAATGGAAGCTATGTAAGCCAACCTAATTATTAATTCGCCCACTGGCTTTTCCAAACATATGCTTAAATATCTTCTTCATTCTAGGATTTGATAGCCTAGTATAGCAAAACAAGAAACCTTGCCTGTTTCATTGCCATGATAACCAATTGCCTTTTAACTTTGTGGTCGGGAGCCATTGGCCACTAGGTGGAGAAAGATACCCAGTGACCCCCTAGCCAAAGGCATGAACTGAATTTTTAGTTCCCCAGATTCACTTAGTGACTTCTCTAAATAGTAGTTTGGATTCAGTTATGAACAAAGGAAATCTCTATGAATGGTGACGCCAAGTATTCCATGCACTTGGGGGTCATTATTCTTTTCCCTGGAATCTATGCATTCACTTTCCAAGAATGAGTTCCCTGCCCTTCTCATCAAGATAACCCTCAGAGTTTGAATTAATGAGTTATTGTTCTGCCTCTCAGCCTTTAGCCTTCCACACAGCACTGGTAATATAGTTCTTGCTACATGAGTGAAATAGAGGGGATCATGCCCCTGTGAGCCCTCTTCCAGGTCCTGTGCCACACTCAGATACCACCCTTTCTGTCAAAACACATAAAGGACAAACCATACCCTTCAGAAATATTTGAATTTTTACTGGGGACCTCAGAAGGACAAAAGATCTTCAGAATCTAAAGGAATAAAACTCTCAAGGGTGAAATTTGAGAACCATGACTGGCACACCCATAACTCACCCAAGATCTGTCTTGATCTGGAATCATAGTAAATTTACCATTATGTTTGAATAACTTATGTGAATAATATTTTGTAGAGAAATCTGTTGCTCTAGCCAAAAGATTTTTATTCAAGTAAATTTTTAAAATTAACTCTATTAAATGCCTTTTTGCTATATATGAATTAATCACTTTCACAAAAGACCTTAAATATAGATTTTTAACTTCCTCTTCAAATAAAGTTATACATTTATTTTCTCATCCCTCATCTAAACATGTCCAAATATGTGAGTTATTTACCGGAAAATATTTCCCACTTTCCACCTAATCACTGTTTGCAGAGAGGAAAAATAAAAAGTCAAAATTTTTTCATAGATAGGATTTTCTTCTTGTCCAAGAGTATTCTACCATCTGCCAATTTAAACCTTATACTATATAAATTTTAAAATGTACAAAGTAGATCCTAAGAGCTCTTATCACTCAAGAAAAAAAATTTTTTGTATCTATATGAGATGATGGACCTTACCTAAATTTATCATGGTAATCATTTCAAAAGATATACGTCAAGTCATTATGCTTTACACTTTGAACTTATTAAAAAATGAAAGGACAAAAGTGGAATAGTGAATGGACAAAAATAGTTAGAGAAGAAGATAATAAAGCTAAAAAAGAAACACAGTGAGAAAATGAAAGAAGTAAAGACTGAGTGGAAAAACATCTAATGGGGTCCTGGGGTTGTATCTGAAGACCTTGTTATTGATTTTTATCCCAGACTCATCCCTTTCTAACCATAAGTCTTTTCAGGTTTGACTCCTTACTCCTTCCATCTCCAGATTCACTGCTTTCCCTGATGTTTTAGATCTTGTAAAGATAGCGATTGACCTAAAGATAAGCATTAATTTTATTTCAAGGAAAAACCTCTATAAGCAACTTAGTGATTAATTAACTATCCACTTATTACCTTTTATAATTAACTTAGTTGACCTGAAAATTGTGAGATCAAATCTTTTACTCTGCTAGATTATATCAGCCTTTAAGAAAGCATGCCCCATGCATATGTGCAAACTCCACACACAAACAGGATCACAGAAGTCAGAGTAGAGGCCTTCGGAAGAGCTAATCCCAGCCCTGTCATTCAAATGACAGGACATTGAATCCTGGGGAAGAAAAGCACCTTCCTCTGCATCTCCTAGTGCTGGTCGTTGGAATCAAACCTTAAGGCAGTGTTCCTCTTCCTGGTCCAGTTCTCATTCTACATTACAATCTTCCTGAAATAAAGACGAGTTCAGCCTACACTTTGTCTGTTTGTTGCACTGATAAGAGCACAGCAGACATTCTCTGATTTCCACCAGCAGAAACAAACAGAATAGCAGTCTGTCTGTGCAGCTCAGATTTCTCTAAATGCTGGAGCTTATCCCATGAGGGGCTAGAGGGCCATGAGCCCAAGTCTCAAATTTAGACTTTTCACTTTATTTCGCTTTATCTCCAATTAAGATTAAACATTCAGTTACAGAATGACACAAACAGAACTGAAAGACATTCCCCACACAACTTTAAACTTGGATCCCTTCCAGACCACCCTGTAGGGCACCAGGATCACATGAATAATGCAATCATGTTGCATGATACTATTTGGGTGTGCATGCATGTGTTACCAACATTGATTTGTTAAATACAATCACATAAACTGTGTATCTGCTTTTGTATTTCACTTCTTCCCATACCAGAGGTTTCAAAACTGAAAGTGCTCTGACTTCTTTGGACATCTGAGAAGCTCTACTGACAGGAATACCAGATTGTGTTGTAGGAAAATAGGGAATTCCTCCAAAACAGAAGCACCATTCACACTCACCCTCTGCCGGGCATTCTATTTGGAGCCTTGTGATATCATACCATGTAACAACATATGCGATCCTCATAATACCCTCTTGACATAGCTACTATTTTAGCACCAGTTTACAGATGAGGAAAGTGAGGCTTAGGTTAAGCTCTCCGGCTCTGACAACTAGTAAGTATCAATAGTTGAGCCAGGACTAGAGAGGACCCAGTCCTGGCTGACACCAAAGCCATGTTCCTGCCCCTCTGGATCACTACCTCTCAAGGTTAATTTCCATGAAGCAACCCTAGTGATTCAGAAAAATCGATGGAAGGTCTTCAGCCCCACTTAGTGACCTATTAATCACATATTAAGCTCTTGCCCTCAGTCAATACTACCCTTATTAACATGGAGGAAGTGAGGCACTCCAACCTGTGCCAGAGACAGTCTGTGAGAGTCTGAGGGTGTACATCACATTCAAAGCTTAATGTTGGAGATGTGAGGACTAACCACAGGTTGACTTACCTGTAATCCTGCATCCTTTCCCTGACCTTTGTTCCTAATGCATTTCTGACACTAGCCATCTTTTGATCCCTGTTTTACATGATAATCTATTGAATTGGTGCAGTTATGGTTCTTTCCTCAGTTTTTCTGCTCACTTCCAAATAATAACCAAATCCTGTTTCTGTTTCTTTCTCTATTAACCCCAAAAGACAATGCTTTTGTCCAGTCTGCTCTCAGCCTCCACGATATTCCAAACCACATCAAAGCCTAAAGTTATGTGAACTGTTTGCCCAAGACTAAACCACATAAAGGCAGTAAAATGGGAAATTTGTCCTCAGTGCCCGCCCCCCGCTACTTGCTCCTTGTATAAGTCTCTTCTGCTCGGCTCTCCCCAGACCTCTTATGCCCACATACCACTCTGGATTCCTGTCATTAGGGAAGATCATGATATTACTAACTTTGGTGATGAGTAATTGTGACTGGTCACTGGTCCTTACCTTTGCAGAGGACTCCTGGAGGGAGCAATGCCTTTGGTAGAATTTCAGACACTGTGTACCTGGTAGGGAGATATTTTTAGGAAGTATTCATTATAATATTTAAGTGGTTATTTGGTCACATAAAGCTGGGGTCTTCTCGGAGCTAAGCGCCTCATCTCAGAGGATAGCCAGGTATGTGCCCCCTTCCCTGAGGTAGGATGAGGCACCCTAGGGAAGAACAGACAGAGAACCAGACCCACCCAATGAAGACAGCTAGGCTTTAAGGACAAGCTCAGGCCAAGAAAGAGAACGCACTATCCAGATGATTCGTAGCAACAGAGAAAGGAGATGGTCAGGCAAGCTGTCAGCTTCAGGAACATAAGACAAATTGGCAGGAGCGTGCAGACAGGCAAGTGGAACAGTAAGGGGAGGTTCACCCTGGAGCAGGTCACGTTCTGAGATCCAAGCAGGAACGAGCCACGGGGGAAACTCGGAGCTGCAGCCAGGCTGGGGAGCAGGAGCTGTGCTTGACTCCTTGGCACACCGAACTGCCAGACCAAAACAGGTTCCTGGGCTTAAAGGGACCAAGATACCAGGCATGTATCTGAGACATCAATTTGGGTCAAAAAATAAGGCAAGAAAGTATATCCCTTAAGTATAAATGGGAAGCCTGGGTCTCAGGGCAAAGCCTCCCTAATCAGAATGGAGACACTGTTCAGAGCCAGACTTGGTGCTCTGACCCCTGGGCAGAGTCCTACAAGCTCTCTATTTGCAGTCAGGACAAAGACTTTGGTGCTGCTGGCCCGGCAGCTGAAAGGATGGTGATCCCAGTTTGGAGGTCTAAGGGTTAGGTTGGGCTATAAGCCCACATAACACTTTATGCTAATGAGGAAAAGGCATCCTGTCCATGCAAAGGTAAACCTATCGGCACAGCTCTTGGCAAGTGGACAGCATCTTCGTGTTCTTTATGAAAAGATGCCCCTCCCAGTTGGTTGCAGACCTGTGTAGGGCACAGCCTAGTGTCTAGAACACCAGCTAGATTCTAGCCTCCTCCTTATTCCTCAATCAGCCACACTTGGGCAGTAAACAACCTGTCCAACATACCCAGATGACCTGGAAAGTACAATGGCTTAACAGTAGGATAAGATCTGTTCTGGAAAAGTCTAGAATTGAGGGCAAGGAAAGGGTTTTCCTTCTCTCCTCTAAGGAATAACCAAGCCTCGTCCACATACCCTATGGGAATAAAAACTGGAATCAAGAGGAACGTGCATCAGCAGCTGATAAAAAGACTTTTTTCCTCCCAGAAAGGACATTTCAATATGAATTCAAGCTAAGAAATCTGAGAAACTCCAAAATAAATGCTTTGGCAAAAACATGTATTTCATGACTTTCTTTTCATAGACAAGTTATGTTCCTTCTTTGTTTTTTCCAGGCCTTCCTAGCAGAGTTTTTATTATCTATGACCAAGTGGAAGATAAGTTGGACAGATGCACCATTCAGGGGCCAAGATCTGCACAGCAATTTTTTTTCTAGAAGTAACATCTGGCCCTATGGCTCTTTTCCCCTTGGAGATTCAGCGGCTGTGGACATGGCTGGCTGCTTGGTTTGCTTCGCAGCTGTAGAACTGCATCCCAAGTTGTTTCTGGCATAAGCTGCAGCTGGGCAACGTCTGACTTCATCCTTCCACATTCTCCCCCTGTCCTTTTATGTAAAGCAGACCCAAAGGAGTTGGGGCAAGATTCTTGATGGTGTCAGAACTCTGGGCCTATGCCCTCAGTAGCCATTGGAAGTGAGACCCAGTGGTGCGGGGACGAGTATTCTGTACCGTGTTAAGGTTTAGGAAAGAGGTTAATCCCTTCAGTCAGGCAGGAGCTGGGGGAAAAAATGAGTTTCTGTTCACAGGGGAGATGAAATGAAAACTCTTTTTGGAGAGTGGGGACTTTCCTGTCAGTGAAGCCTGAAGACAAAGAATAAAGAGGGGAGTCTATAAAGACACTTATGAGAGAAAGGAGGCCAACAGTCCCTAAGGGTTCCAGAAATATCTTTGAATTGGAAGGATTCTGGTCTGATAATTCTTTGAAAACAATGTTTTCATTTTCCAAATGATACGTATTCACTAAAGAAACTATAGAAAAAGAAAGGAAAACATACATACCTAGAGAGAACCATATTTCTATCATCCAAGCTCAACCCCTTTGGGACATTTCCTTCCTACTCTTTTTTCCCCTGTATGTAGCATCAGGTGGGAGAAGGGGATCTCCCTAGATTCACTCATACATGATGTGTGTTTTTATATTCATGATATTAAATTATACAAATTTTGCCATGTTAAGATTCTTCTTAACAATTTTTAATGGCTACATAATCAAGCAGTTATGTCAATTTTCTAAATTATTCTAACATAGTTTAGGTTCAGAGGTCATTGAAGAGACATTTTCAAAGAGGAAACAAAATCAGTAAAAAAAAAAAAAAAAAAAATTTAAAAAAAAGATTGGATTTAGACAATGAGAAGGAAGAAAAAGTTGATGTAAACTGCAAGATTTATATAGCCTGGGAAATTAGCAGGATGATGATACCAATAGCAGAAATATTGATGCTAGAACTTAGAGCTGGTCTAGTTCTTTGCCTCCCAAAGTGTGGTCCTTGAACCACCAGCATCAGCTGGGAGTGCGTTAGGAGTGAAGAATCTCATCTTCTACCCCAGACCTACTGAATCAAACCTGCATTTTCCAAAGACCTTCAAGCAGTTCATTTGTGCATTAAAGATTGAGAATCACTGGTGTAGAACAATCCCTTCCCCTAACCAGAGAGGAAAAATCTGGCCACAGTCACACAGCTATTAGCAGCAGACTTGGTTTCTGCTTCTTTCTATTAAACCAAAATTGATCCTATTCAATTAATAATAATAATAATAGATGATATTTATCAATGACTATATGCCAGGAATTATTCTAACAGTTTTATATCTAATTCTTACAACAACACAACCCTATTAGTGTCCCTGTTTTATAAATAATTGAGTTTTAAGTAACTTACCCAAGGCCACACAGTAATTGGCAGAGCTGAGACAGAACCCTGGCTCCATGACTTGTGCTCTCCTAACCACTGAACTGGATGGATGGATGGATGGATGGATGGATGGATGGATGGACCCTTTTGCTATACTTTAGCCCAGCTTATCTGACACATATCACATTTGAGCATGTTAGAGACCTATACAAGGAACAGTATGCATAGCTATATGGATTTGAACCAAAGAAGTCTAGTTCGAAAACCCCCACCTGCTCTTAATCAATCACTATGCCAGCAGAACTGCAAAAGAGAATAGTACCTCCTGCTGGCTGAAAACCACTATAGCCAATGTAAGGAGTTTTACATCTACAAGAAGTTGGCTATATGTTAGGTTCCCTCCTTATTAGATTTTCTATTATTTTCTATTTACCCATCATCAATTTCTTCCCCCAATTTATTCATTCACCTTAATCTTTATCATGCCCATTTGTTCTTTATTAGTTATTATGGCACTGCTCAGAAGACTATGATCAACGAAACAGTCTCTGCCCTCATAGATTTTGCAGTCTAGAATGCAGTCTAGGTTAAATAATAATTACACAAAAATATAAACATATATTGATAACATATTATATATTATTTATATAAATATATATTTAACTTCAAATAGTGCTGTGAAGGAAAATTACAAGTACTGAGGGGGTGGTGGCCTCAGGAGTCAACCTGATTCAGGTCTTGGCGTCAACTTTATTCAAGAGTCAACCTGGGGCTTCCCTGGTGGCGCAGTGGTTGAGAATCTGCCTGCTAATGCAGGGGACACGGGTTCGAGCCCTGGTCTGGGAAGATCCCACATGCCACGGAGCAACTGGGCCCGTGAGCCACAACTACTGAGCCTGCGCGTCTGGAGCCTGTGCCCCGCAACGGGAGGGGCCGCGATAGTGAAAGGCCCGCGCACCGCGATGAAGAGCGGTCCCCGCACCGCGATGAAGAGTGGCCCCCACTTGCCGCAACTAGAGAAAGCCCTCGCACGAACCGAAGACCCAGCACAGCCAAAAATAAATAAATAAATAAAAATAAAAGTAGCTATAAAAAAAAAAAAAAAAGAGTCAACCTTATTCAGATCTACCCACTCCCTGCAGTTTCACACATACATTACCTACCTTCATCATTGTCTCTCCACCTAAACATCAAACTCATTTTGCAAATATTCATATTCTTTCAAATCACATAACTTCCCTAACTCCCCCTGTTAAATTCAGCCCCTGTATTACTTTCCTACTGCTGCTATAACTAATTACCACAAACTAAGTGGCTTAAAACAAAACAAATTTATTATCTTAAAATTCTGGAGGTAAGAAGTCCAAAATAGATCTCCCTGGTGGCTTAATGGCTAAAATCAAGGTGTTGGCAGGGCCGCATTCCTTTTAGAGGCTCTGGGGGGATTTCCTTGCCTTTCCCAGTTTTTAGAGGCTACCTCCTTCTAGCCAGCAACTGCATAACCCTGACCTCTACTTCTGTTGTCACATCTCCTCTGACTGTGATTCTTCTGCCTCCCTCTTTCACTTATAGGGACCCCTATACTTACATTGAGCCCACCTGGATAATTCTGGATGATCTTTCTAACTCAAGATGCATAACTTAATCACATCTGCAAAGTCCCCTTTGCCATGTGTAATAACACAAGTTCCGGGGATTGGGAGGTGGACATGTGCTACCACAGCAGGCTCATGCTATCTCCCTCACCCTGTTTCTAGGCTCTGTCTGCACCTATTCTCTTCATCCTATTACCACTGTCTCCTTCTCATTCTTTCCCCTCGTAATACAACCACGTAATGATTCCAGTAACACACTAGCCAAACAGGAAGAAGGAAGCATAATGGGTCAACCCCTGAGCCACACTTTTCCACTGGAGCATAGCCTTTATTCTTTTTTTTTTCAGACAAAGCTTTTGTCTTGGACTTGATTTTCTAAAAACCAAAACAGCACATTTCCTGGTTCAGAATGTGCCTACAAAACAATAGAAAAACTATCATTTTTTCCAGGTAACTTTTATAAAGGAAAAAGTGACCCTGAAACAGTTCATTATATTGGTACAGACACTGGGAAGGTCAATTAGTATATATCAAAAGGAACTTCAATTCCAAAACTCTATCCCATAAACAGGGATGAGCGCAAAGATGCACAATCATTTATGATGATGCAGAGGAAAAAACAACCTAAATATTCAAGATTACAGGATTTAATTATTGTACGTTTGCGCAGTGGTTCACTATGTAGCCTTTTAAATAATATTTTGATACATATTAAGTGACATGGAAATAGAATAGTGATATCAATTTTCAGAGCAGTACAATATAGAAACTTAATATACATGATTATGTTCAGAATTATATAACTAAGATAACTACAGGGCTTTTCAAAAAGTTCTTTTGTCTCTATCTATAGTTTTCTAATTGTTCCACTATAACTTTGATTACTAAGCAATAAAAAAGCAGAGTTTTTACAAGTAGGGCTTACTGATGAAAACATACAAATATTTAATCATTAAAAATAATAGCAATGGGGCTTCCCTGGTGGCACAGTGGTTAAGAATCTGCCTGCCAATGCAGGGGACCAGGGTTCAAGCCCTGGTCCAGGAAGATCCCACGTGCCGCGGAGCAACTAAGCCCGCGCACCACAACTACTGAGCCTGCGCTCTAGAGCCCGCAAGCCACAACTACTGAAGCCCGCGGCCCTAGAGCCCATGTTCCGCACCAAGAGAAGCCACGACAATGAGAAGCCCGAGCACCCCAGCGAAGAGCAGCCCCCGCTCGCCACAACTAGAGAAAGCCCGCGTGCAGCAACGAAGACCCAACGCAGGCAAAAATAAATAAATTAAAATAAGTAAATTAATTTAAAAAAAATAATAGCAATAATAACCGGAATGCATTTAGTTATTTTCAGTTTGCAAAGCATATTCTCATGTAAATTCTATATCCATAAAATGATTTGGACACTGGCCAGGGATATTTATATTCAAAACAATCAGTGAGAATCCACATAGCCATAAATAGCAGATACAAGATCACTTTTACTGTCTACCCCTCTCGCCATTGCCGACTATGCCCTGTCACACAGAGAACTTCTGCCTTTCTTTCAATGTGCCACACTTACTGTCACCATAGGACGTGTACACTGGCTGTCCCCTCTGCCTGAAATACTCTTCCCACAGATCTTCACACAGCTGGCTCTTTCCTATCATTTAAGACTCAGCTCAAATGTCACCTCCTCCTCAAAGAAGTCTTCCCTCATTACGTCATCGAAAATATTTCCCCCCTACCTCTTCTCCCAGTCAGTTTTCTTCATGGCACATATCTGAAATTATTTCATCCTTTAAGATGTTTGCTTGCTTGTATTTTGCTTTTCCCTCCACCGCCATCCTTTACTTCCCCTAAAAGGTAAAGCACATGAAAACAAGGCTATTTTTTGCTCTGTTCACTAATTCCTATGAGAGAACATGCCTCATACACAGGAGGTACACAATACATTTTTGTTAAATAAGATAATTACCAATCTAGGTTAATTTTGAAGAAATTGTACCTATTGGATTATAGAATGTGGGCTACAGGAGAGTTTTCTTTTTCTTTGCAGCATTCAGTTCCTTACCATGATTCTGGGGGTGGGGCGGGAAGGGTTCTTTTTCTTTTTTTTTTAAATAGAATTATCATTTACATACAGATCTTAAGTGTACAATTTGATGAATTTTGACAATTATATATAAGCTCACTTAACCCCAACCAAGATATAGAGCTTTTTAATCACCCGAGCAAGTTTATTTTGCCCCTTCTCGTCATCTCCACAGAGGCAATAATTATTCTGATTTCTATCACTATAGATTGGTTCTCCCTGTTCTTGAACTTCATATAAAAGAAATAATATAGTACTGTGCTCTTTTTTGTCAAGCTGCTTTCACTCATTATACCTCTAAGATTTGCCAATATTGTTGCATTTAGCAATAATTTATTCAATCTCAATACTATGCAGTATTCCATTGTGTGAGTATTTTTCGATTTTATTTTCCTATTCTTCTATTTATGGACATGTGGCTTATTCCCATTTTGTGGGTATTATAAATAAAGCTGGTATGAACATTCTTGTACAAGTCTTTTTAACATACATTTTCATTTTTCTTGGCTAAATACCCAGGAATAGGTTACTGGGTTATAAAGTAATTATATATTTAACTTTATAAAAAACTGTCAAACTGTTTCTCCAAAATAGTTCTGCTGTTTTACATTTCCACTAGCAAAGCATGGAAGTTCCAGTTGTTCCACATCCTCACCAGCATTTGGTGTTGTCAGTCTTTTTAATTTGGGACATTCTGGTAGGTGTGACATGACATCACACTATGGTTCTAAATTGTATTCTCCTGATGACAAATGATGTTGAGTACTTTTCATGTGTTTGTTGTCCATTTTTATATCTTCTGAATAAAATGCTTATTTAACTTTTTTGTCCATTTTCTTATGCGGATGGTGTGGGTTTTGATTTTTTAGTTACAGCAGGTCTTTTTTATATTCTGGTTGTGAATTCTTTGTCAGATACATGGATTACAGACATTGTCTCCCAGTCTGTGACTTATCTGTTGATTTTCTTAATGATGCCTTTAGATGAACTGAGGTTTTTAATTGAAGTCCAATTTATCATATTTTTCTTCTATAACTAATGCCTTTTGTATCCTGGTAAGAAATCTGTGTGTCCCAAAGTCAGAAAGATATTCTCCGATTTTGAATCAATTTTGTGTACGGTATATTGTCGAGATTGGTACTCATCTTTCTCATACAGTTATCTTATTCTTCCAGCACCATTTGTTGAAAAACCATCATTTTATCTATTGAATTGCTATGGTGTCTTCATTGAAAATCAGTTGACTGAAAAAAAGTGGATCTATTTCCAAACTACTGTATTCCGTAGATCTATTTTTCTATCCTTGGTTGCTATCCTGATTGCTGTATCTTTATAGTTAATCTTGGAATCAGGTAATGTAATTTCTCCAATTTTGTTCTTTATTTTTTAAGGACTATTTATAATTTCTACTTCTTACACAAGTTTTATAAGTTGTATCTTTCAAGGAATTTGTCCTTTTCAGTTAAGTTATTGAATACCTTGACATAGAGTTGTTCATAATATTCTCCTATACTTTCAATGTCTGAGATCTGTAGTTACATCTAAATTTCACTCCCGCTAATAATAATTTGTAAGGTTTTTTGTTTTTTGTTTTAACCTTCATCAGTTTTGCTAGGAGTACATCAATCTTATTAATCCTCTAAGATTCAGTTTGGGCTTTGTTGTTTTTCTCTATTGTTTGGCTGTTTTTCCTGGTTACTTTAAAGATTTTCTCTTTGTCTTAACTGGTTTTTAGCAGTTTGACTCGGATTTTCTAGGCGTGGTTTTCTTTGGAGTTTGTTAATCCTCATGGATCCACGAACTAATGATTTTCATCATATGTGGAAAATTCTTGGCCCCATTTTCTCTCTCTTCTCCTCTTGTATTCCAAATGCGTCATTATTGTGAACTGCTTCATATTATCTTACAGGTCACTCTTCTGAAACGTTTTTGAATCTTTCCACTTCATTTGGATAATTTTTATTTGAATGATTTTAAGTGCACTGATCTTTTCTTTGGCAATGTCCAATCTAGTGTGAGCCCATACACTTTTTTTTTTTTGGTTCAGAAATTAACTAAAATTTGATAACTTGGTTTGATAACATTTGGTTTTTATTCAGAGTTTCTAGTTCTCTCTAAAATGCCCTATCTCTTCACACATTATACTCATTCTGTCCCATAAATTATTTTAACATATTTATAATGGTGTTTTAATGTCTTTGCCTGCTAATTTTAACAACTGGTTCATCTAGACTACAGCTTTATTTAGTTTATATTCATCTGTAATTGTCCCCAACCCCTACTGCTGTTTTAGCTTCTGCATTTTGGGGCATCAGTATTGGGGATCAATTTTCCATGAGTCTGTAATACTTCCTCACATCTTACAAGCAGACGTACTGACTTTCTTCCCAACTAATAGTACTCAGACCATCTTTTCAATGATGTTTGTATAGCAAACAGCCTTGGAAGATAGAGATAGCTTCTCTACTTGGACCAAACAGCAGGTTTGGTTACAGCCCATTATAAAATATTTGGGTTCCCTCTAAGCTCAGTGTTATTTTCCTGCAACAGAACCCATTGCATGTTCAGGCACCATCTGCCCTCTTTGTATCATCCTGTGGGAATTGGGGCTTGGGGAACCAATGCAAATATGTTGATTCCCTGGCTACTGCTCTTGCTGCAAGTAAGAAACTGCCCTTCATCTCTGACCCATGAGTTTTGTGTCTTCTACCAGCATCCATGAAACTGTGGCAGGCTAATTTGTTAGCTTGCAAGTACAGTAAAATCTCAGACCCTCACAGTCCTTGACAAACAGTACTTAAGCTAGGAAGGGTTTGGAAACTGCAATTACAGATATTTTTTTACTCATTTTTATATTTAACTCTGGTAGAACCCTGGAATCCACTCCCACAAGAATATGTGAAGCAATAAGATTTCTCTCTTTTTCGACTCCTCATCCACTGCAGCTTACTTAACAGTAATCAAGGACACTGGGAAAGGGAGAATTTGGGGATCAAGCAATTTGCTTTTGTCTCTAGTGGTCTTCCAGATTCCAGTCCATCCCACCTGCCCATGTAGTCATCTAAGGCTTGACTGATTTCCCCTCATCCCTACAAAATTTCTCCATCTATGGCAGGTTTGCAACACAGTCTGCCCAAACCTAGATCGGTGACTTGATCCAAGGTATAGAAGCTGCCACACTTCTCTGTTCATCCATAAAGAGCCCCTTCCTTTCTTTTTTTCTTTTTCTTTCTTCCTCTTTTTCTTTCTTTCTTTCTTTCTTTCTTTCTTTCTTTCTCTCTTTCTTCCTCTTTTTCTTTCTTCCTCACTTTCTTTTTCTTTCTCTCTCTCTCTCTCTCTTTCTCTCTTTCTCTCTTTCTTTCTTTCTTTCTTCCCCTACCTAGAATTTAGCTCTTCAACATTTCCTGCATTCACTCCTCTCCACTAGCCCCATATAAAAGAATAATTTGGGGGGCTTCCCTGGTGGCACAGTGGTTAAGAATCCACCTGCTAATGCATGGGACACGGGTTCGAACCCTGGTCCGGGAAGATCCCACATCCCGCAGAGCAACTAAGCCTGTGCACCACAAACACTGAGCCTGCACACCACAGCTACTGAACCCATGTGCCACAATTACTGAAGCCGCACACCTAGTGCTCCACAACAAGAGAAGCCACTGCAATGAGAAGCCTGCGCACCGCAACAAAGAGTAGCCCCCGCTAGCCGCAACTAGAGAAAGCCCATGTGCAGCAACAAAGACCCAACGCAGCCAAAAATAAATAAATAAAATAAAAAAGAATTATTTTGACTTTCTCTGGCCTTTTAGTTGCTGTTGTTGCCGTGGGAGTAGATATCCTCCCTCTTCTTCTGTATCATAACAAGAAGTACAAAGTTGCAACTCTGATTCTGACATATACACTTGCAATGTAGTATTTTTTTTTTTTTAGATTTTTTTTTAATTAATTAAATTAATTAATTAATTAATTTTTGGCTGTGTTGGGTCTTCGTTTCTGTGCGAGGGCTTTCTCTAGTTGCGGCAAGCGGGGGCCACTCTTCATCGCGGTGCACGGGCCTCTCACTATCGCGGCCTCTCTTGTTGCAGAGCACAGGCTCCAGACGCGCAGGCTCAGTAGTTGTGGCTCACGGGCCTAGTTGCTCCGCGGCATGTGGGATCTTCCCAGACCAGGGCTCAAACCCGTGTCCCCTGCACTGGCAGGCGGATTCTCAACCACTGCGCCACCAGGGAAGCCCTGCAATGTAGTATTTTATACAAAAGCTCCCAACTGATCCCTTTGCCCATCATACCCAGTGAACATTACTTCCCACTGCTGACTGCCTTCTAGATCTCTGGCTCCTGCTTGAAACAACACTGGCCCCTCTCTCTACCTTGCCCTAGAGAGCTCAGGTTCTCTGCTTCTCACAGACTCTCCCTGTGGATTCAGAGACATCCTAACCCCAAGATCCAGATCTTTTTATGCAGAGAACATCTCTTGGTTATACCCCAGAAGAAGTCATTGCCACACGAGAGTGCCCTCTAGTGAACACAACTAACATATATTCACTCATTAAGCCTCCTAGTTCTTTGAACACACCCCAAAATGTAACACATTATACCATAGGAAGGTAATGGTATGTATCACCTATTCAGAACCAGACATTCTTCCTTGGTTGGTCTTTTAATCTAATCCTGAACACTTCCTGTCTTGATCTTCCCTAGGACAGAATGAAAATGGGAAGAACACGGATCCCATGTAGCTCATATGTGAATTTCACACCTGGATCAGGGGATCGCTATAATTTCCCTAGGTGCTCTCCAATCCTAGATTTTGAGAAGTAGAATTGCCTAGTATTTGTGGTAAATAGTTTAGAAAGATGGACACAACAGTAGCTCCCACCCCATATACCTTTTACAACTAGAGTTTTCTACTACTCTCATAAAGCTATGGAACCACCCATTAAATCTGCACTGGCCCTCTGACCTGATTTTACCAAAAGAATGCAGTAGAAGTGAAGATGTGTGCCTACCAATGCCAGGTTTTCAGAGACCTTGTAGTTTCTAATTCTATGATCCTAGAACACTCCCTGTTGGAATCCTGCCTTACACATGGTAAGGAAGCCTAAGCTAATCACGTGGGAAAGCCATAAGAAAAAGAATCAAGGTGCCCCACTTGAACCGAATCCAGACTTTAGCCAATCTGAGAGCTGAATGTAGCCACATGAGTGATTCCAGGCAACAGAAGAGCCACCCAGCCAACCCACAGAATCATAAAAAGTAAGTACGTTTTGGGATGGTTGTTATACAGCAATGAAAACTGAAATAATATTTAAGGCCATTATTTAAGGAACAAGACTGCCTGGGTTTGAATCCTACTTCCTCTTTCACTTACTAGTTGTGTAGCCTTGGGCACGTTATCAAACCTCTCTATGGAATTAAATGTCCACCTCTTCTTTCATAGTAATACAATTTTCACTGGGTACACAACTGCCCAGCTAGACGGCATTTCCCAGCCTCCCTTACATTTAGTAACCATGTAGCTAAGGAACGTGAGCAGAATAAATGTGTGCCGTTTCTTGGTCTGGACTTTAAGACATTGGACATGCACTTCTTCCTACTCTCTTCTCTTTCTGTAAGACTGAAACATGGATGTGCTTATAACCTAACTTCAACCATGCAACGACGAAGACAACATCCTAGAAAACAGCACAGAAACAAGGTGAAGGGAACCTGGTTTCCTGAGTGACTATGTGGAGCAGAAGTACCCACCAGACTAGATGCACTAGACTATAGCACAAGAGAAATAGGCTTCTACACTCTTTAAGCTACAGTATTATTCAGTTTCTTTGCTATAGTACCTTAGCCTTTACCCTAACCAATATACCCTCTGTGACTTAGTTTTAAATAATGTTTGAGGTCAATTTGAGATTGGTTGATATTCTTTCCATGAAAGGAAAATAATGGGAACACTATAAAATTATTAGGGTCTTTCAATATCCCCCCACAGGAAAAGTGTCTTGCTGCAATTGAACACTGCAAGAGAGTCTAAAACCATGTCAGGCAAGAAAATTTCTTATAATTTATTATAAAGTTCAATGTATTCAAGGCCACAAAAAATTTTCTGTAGTTTTGATTTAGTTGAAAGGTATTCTAAGAGCACTCAAAGTATTCAACCTACTATTGGTCTAGGATTAGTTTTTCTTGTCAGCAATGTATATTTTTGAAGTGTCCAGTCTCAGTACTTGACCAAATGAGGTGAGGTTCCTGTTTCAATATGGATAGTAAATATTTTTTAATTTATTAATAGTGTATAAGACAATTGATTATTACCAGATCTGTTACACTACTAAAGAGCATGAGATATACTTTTCTTTCTATTATCTGATCCATTCCATTACCTTGGGGGTCAATCATGGAGACAATATGATTGAATGGAATACATTTTCTATAATTATTTTTAACTCATTGGAGCTCATTTGAGGGTTAAGCAGCCAGAAATACAGGACAAAGAAGCCAATTTTTATGGGAGAGGATTAAGCGCAAATGTCTTACTTGAATACTCATGCTTAAAGGGAATTCTCTCTGAAATCTCTGTCATTTAGAGCAATCCTTATACAGCAGGAATTTTGGTAAACTTGTTGTAATCTCTGAGCAGATGTGGAACAAGACAAAATGTGGCCTAATATTATCAGAGTATGAAAAATCACAGAACTGTTCTATTTTATGTGTGTCTGCCAACATTCATACTGGATGACTCATTAGAAATTTATAAAATAAAAATATGCATAAAGCCTTACACAAGTATGTTAGTTTTCATGTTTTTGTGGCTGTTACAGAATTTGTGTTAAAACTGATGATAATAGGTCTAAGAGGATAACCATTTAACTCAAGAATAAAATGAAAACAAGCTTTGTTGCACATTTCTTCAAAAATATATGAATAGATTCTTGATGTTTTAAGCCCTGTTTTGGCATTTGAAGATTGATAAGTGTTGGGAGTAAGAGACAAGGAAGAAACACAATACCCAATTCCAGGATACTAGGAATATTAAAATCTTTATGAAAGGGGAAGATAAGGCCATGGTAATTTATGTAAAATAATGTGGGTGTATACGGAATAATAATCAGAGAGCCTCTCTTTAGATTTTGGTTGTGAGGGAAAGTAGGGTAGGGGTGGTACAAAGACCAGATGTTTTCTTCTGTCTTCTAGAATGGGCTGGAACCACATCAGGAATGTGATCTGGTGCCGCCACCCTGCCAGCTTAACCCCATGGTGTGACTGAGAGATTTAGACAAATGCTTCTTAGAAGCTGAACAAATTAATACTGGTCCCATGCCAGGTTCAGTTAACTTGCTTCTAGATTCCTAGTGCATCCTCTTCCTAGGGATCTGGCAATTAACAAACCAGGTTTTGAGTTGTAGATGTAGCTTTTAGGGGAAAAGCTTTACCCTAAAATTTAACTCTTTCAGATTACTTAATATTATAAAGGGAAAATTATAACTTTATTCTGAAGAGTCTGGCAAGTACCACTTTAACCAAGTGACCAAAGTTAGCATCACCAATAATCAAGTAAACTGGCATCATTTGCCTCCTGATGTGGTGCACTGGGAATAATACAACCCTAACTGCAAAAATGAACTAATCTACAAAATAGAAATAGAGTTACAGATGTAGAAAGCAAACTTATGGTTACCAGGGGGATATATATCAGATATATATATATACACACATATACATATATGTATATATATGTGTGTGTGTGTGTGTGTGTGTGTGTGTATATATATATATATATATATATATATATATATATATATATATATCTGATTCACTTTGCTGTACACCTGAAACTAACATATTGTAAATCAACTACACTCCAATAAAATATTTTTTTAAATATAACTGTAACTTATATAGCATTCCTACCAAAAGTGCATAACCTGAATCTGATCCTGAGAAAACATCAGCTAAACCTAAAGTGAGGAGCATTTTATAAAACATCGATCTATTTTCTTCAAAAATTACATCTTGAAATACAAATAAAGGCTGAGGAACTGTCCAAACTAAAGGAAATTTAAAGAGACATGATGACTAAATGAAATGCATGATCTTAGGTTGGATCCTCTACTGGAGGGGGTGTGGGAATGGGGGACAGATTGCTATGAAGAAACTTGCATATAAATCGGAAATTATAAAATGGTATTATAAAGATGCTATTATTTCCTGAATTTAAGCACTGTGCTATAGCTATACATGAGAATAAGCTTATTTTTAGGAAATACATATTTAAGTATTTAGGAGTAAAGGAATATGATGTCTGCAACATATTCTCAAAAAGGTCCGGGAAATACTATGTGTATAATATAGAGGGAGAAGGCATGATAAAGCAAATGTGGCAAAATGCTAATAATTGGTGAATCTGTATTTCGAATGCATGGGAGTTCTTTATAATATTCTTTCAATTCTTCTTTAAAGTTATTCTAAGTTTTAAAATGTCCAAACTATCTTAAAACATGAGGTTATTAAGATGTGAAAGATAAGAAAAGTTATTGTTTTCAATACCCACTATCTTGTTAATAATACTGGGGAGTTCTAGAACTAAAAAGAAAAAAAAATGTTTATCTCTTAGCAAACTAAGAATACAGATCATTAGGGCTACTCATTAAACAGACAAGCCTTTATTGAATTTGTTACAATATTACTTCTGTTTTATGTTTTGGTTTTTTGGCTGCAAGGCATGTGGGATCTTAGCTCCCAGACCAGGGATCAAACCCATCACCCTTTGCATTGGAAGGCGAAGTTTTAACCACTGGACCACCAGGGAAGTTCTCAGAGTGTTTTTCTTTCACAGTAGTTTCATTGGAAACATCTGAGTGAGATTGTTTCAAGTGGATATTATTAACCACCTAACATCCAGAAAGATAAACTTTGAATAGCAGGAGTCTGTACTATATATGGTGCACAGCAAATCCAAAGATCCATGGTTCTTCTACAGATTCATTCAACATCACTGGGCCCCCATTTCGTGTCAGGTACTGCATTGTTTGTGGGCTGACGCAAAGCACAACCATGGTTTCCAATAAGCTGCCAGTTCCCAGATAGATCTCTTCAAGCCCAGACCTCTCTCCTGAGCTGTAATTCAACATGGGCCACAGCCTACTGGATATCTTCACTTGGATGTCTGACAGGCATCTTAGCCTCTACCTGCCAAGCTGCACTCCAAATCTGTGTATCCTTCAGTCTGTCTCTGTTTCAATAAATATGGAATCCCTCTAGTTGATTCAGGGAGAAACATGGGAGTCACGTCTGCGTCTTCCATTTCATCACCACCCATAGCCCATTCGTTATCAAGTCCTCTTGATCTTATCTCTAAATACATCTTCATCTACTTTTTTCACCTCCATCTAAGAAAGGCAAATAGTTCAGTGATTAAGATCATGAACTATGGAATCAGATTATTTGGATTGAAATCCAAGTTCCAATCTCTTAGCTGTGTGTCATTAGACAAATTACTTTGCTTCATTGTGCCTCAGTTTCTTCATCTGTAAAACTGGGACCAATAACAGTATCTATTTCATAGGATCATTATAGTAAGTACTCAATAGATGCTAAATATTATTGTCTACTTTGCCACCACTCTAGTCCAAGTAACCATCAACTGTCAATTTCTTATTGATCTCTGTAATTCCACATTTGTACCTCTCTAACCAATATAACTAGAGGATCTTTATTTAAAACACTGATAAAACTATATCATTCCCCTGCTTAATTTGTTTCAGTGGCTTCCCACTGCCCTTGAATACAATCCAAATTTTTTTCCAAAGGCTACATGTCCCTGCATCACCTAGACTAGTGTTTCTCCAACTTTTGACAACTGAAGACCACATCATGGGCAGTCAGTTGACACAGTGCTATGAATTTTAGGTTAAAAAAAAAGAGACAGAACTCATCCCAATATTAAATAATAAAAATATAATTTGAAAATAAAAATGATAATGATTACATGTAAGTGAGAAGTAGAATATTGTTTGCAATTTTTCATCAAGGCATCCAGGTCCACGCCAACTTACATCAGTTTCCATCCACATATGGGTGATTTATTTTCTTACACTTTATCTCTAATAAGCTGTAAAATCCTAAATCACAATTGTAGATATCAGGAATGGCAATTGAGGATGGGTCTGTCAGAGAGCTTATAACTGAATTAAGCAAAGAATCCAAAAATTATATGATGATTTTTCACTGAAGATCACTCTCAAAACTCTGTCAGATGCTAAGTCAAGGAGCACATCACACAAGAGAGCAGAAAGTTTAGCGATTTGAACCAATTCCAAATCCACTCGGAGAGCGCCCAATTCTGACAGCATTTTTTCAGGTTCTACTATAACATTTAGATATAGTTTTCAAATATACCCTAATCATACATAATCATTTTTTTTTCTGGGGCCGGTGAAGAACATCATCATTTCCTGGGGGAAAGAAATCGGACTCTCAGCAGTGGAGCCCTTTTCACTATAGGTCAATCTTTGTAACAAATCCTGCCATTTTAGCTCCAACATTTAAAATCCTGATATGCCAGCTTTCAGCCGTTTGAGATTCTGATATCACTAAGATACACCACTTGAAACCATATTTCAGTGACAAAGCTGTCATTATCAGATCACCAAGAAGGAATATTTTTATATCCTTCTTCATTGCAAAAACTTGTGAACACCTTTCCTCTCATCAACAATTCTCCCTCTATCCTCTATATCAGTTTTTTCCCTTTTATTAGGTCTTTCCCATCAGCATGAAAAACTATGCTGTTAATCCTTTCTTGAAAAGAAAAAGAACCTCCAATTTCTCTGATCCTTCTCTTATACCTCTCCAGTCAGTTTTTTGCTCCCATCAACTCCACCAGAACCACTCTTGTCAAGATCACCAGTGACCTTGACATTGCAAAATCCCACAGTCAGTAGTCAGTCTCCTTCTTACTTGAAAGTCAGCAGCCTCTATGAAATTTTCTTCTTTATATCCACCCAGCTGTGGTAAAACTTTTAAGTATGTCATATATCTCTGTACTTTAGCCTGCGGATTAATGAAATCTGTGGCATCATTAAAAAAAAAGAAGAGTCAAGCATATACATTGTCATTGCTACATAAACTGAGTACCCCTGGGTACCCATCAAGTGGATGATAGAAATCATCTTATTGTAAAATATTCCAAGTAATAAATGAAGAAGAAATTATAGAATAAGAATGCCATTCTTTTGCAAGCTCTAAAGAATTAATAGATTTAGGTAATGAGCATGAATGGCTGCTAAAATCACCACAAAAGAGAGAAGCAGATACTGTGTGCTTTATGAGAGAAAGACCTCACCACCACCTTAGTGGCGCCAAAGTGTAGCCCAGTAGCAGAGCAGATTCTGAGCATGCAGAGCTTATCTTGCCAAAGGGGCAGTACTGAGTCTAAACAACTTCTGCATCCAGCTGTCAATCAACAAAAATATAGAAAACGGAGGAACATATTGAGTTATACCATAGGACGCAATCAATAAATCAGGACTGTGGGAAACTCTACAAATCAAATGCCCTGGGATTTTCCAACAGATAAATTATAGGGAAAAGAAAAAGAAGTAGGGGAAACCTATAAGCTAAAAGAGACTTAAACGACTTCTTTTACGGCTAAGCTGTAGTATCCTTAGCATGCCCCCAATTAGGGATGAGCGATAAACTATTAGAAATATACACACAAGGAGGTGACTGCTATAGAAGCCAGGAGCCTGGTTACTCTCAGAGAAAAGGATAAGTTGGGATTGGAGCACATGAAAGGATTTCTGGGATGGCTGGCAAACTTCTATTTCTTGACCTGGGGAGTTTATAAGGAAGTCCATCTTATAAAAATAAATAACAACAATAGTAATATAATAACTATACATTTATTTTATGTGGCTTTTTAAATCTGTTTTATTTTACAATAAAGCTTTTTCAGATTCTTTTGCAAAATGAATAAATGTATAAAGCAAATCTAAAAAAAAAAAAAAAGTCAGCAGCATTCAGCACTGTTGATTACTGCCTCCTCTGGGAAATACCTTCCTCACTTGTCTCCTGGACACCGCGTTTCCTTATGTTCCTCCTTGAGGCTCTCTCCTTGCTCTCCTCAGTCTCCTTTGCTCCTCTAACCTCGGGAGGTTTCTCATTTCTCCAGGGAGACAAATCTATCCCAAGCCCCATCTCTCCCCTGAAATCTACGACCATACATGTCTCTGTCCAATAGACACACCGTCTCCAAAACTGAAATCTTGATCTTCCCTACCCACAAATCTCTACTCACTGTCCCAGCTAATGGAAGTTCCATCCTTCCAGTTGCTCAGGCCAGAATCTCCAGGGTTCATCCGTGATTCATCTTATTATCTCATAACCTACATACAATCCTTCAGATCACTACTGTACCCAGAATACGTCCTCTTATCTCCACTTCCTCTCTGGCCCAAGCCACTACCATATTTAACTTGGATTATTACAGCTGCTCTCCTTGCTTTCATCCTCCTCCAGTTCCCAGTCTACGTTCCTCACAGAAGCTAGGGTGATCCTTTTAAAATATGCCCAATCACATCACCCCTCTGTTCCAAGTCTTCAGTGGCTCTCTAACACATTCGGCCAAAATCTATACCATGACCTAAAAAACCCACAGCCTGGCACTCTGCTTCCTCCATCACTTTATCCCTCAGTCATTCTGTTCCAGGCACACTGGAGCTCAGACATTCCAGGGATAACACCATTAGGGCATTTGCACTGGCTGGTCCCTCTGACTAGAATGTAAGCTCCACAAAGGTGGCAGTGTTTTTTATCTGATTTGTTCACCACGATATCCCCAGTACCTGGTAGGTGCTCAATGGATATCTGTTGCAGAAATTAATAAATCCATGGTAAACTATACTTCCAGCCATTTTCCCAAACCTATACATTTAAAATCATATAAACAATTGATTATTAAAAATGATTCTAAAAAAGTCTTAAAAAGCAAGTGAAATATGGCCTTCAGATTCAGACTTGGACTAGAACCCCTGCTCCATCACTTAATCTACCAGCTCTGTGACTTTGGTCCTGAGCATCTGTTTCCACTTAAGAACAATGGAAACCATGGCACCCACCTCTCTGATTATTAAAAGGATTCAATGTGATAAGTGTGCAAAATTTCTCAGCACAGTGCCTAACATATGATATTTGTTCATTAAATGTTAAAACCTCCCTTTTCTCCTTCCTCCGTGATTACAGGAAGAATTACTTGCTCTCTCTACTGAAGGTTGAACAGGACTGGTAAAGGATTTTACTTTTCATGCCGATCAGTTTGTGGTAGATGCCTGGAGCACAGTGTTGAGAAGGACTTGGCCATCACGTCCAAATTCAGCTAGAACCAGCACACCATGATGACATCTATCCTGGCACTGGAGGAGAGAATGGTGGCATCTGAGCAGAATCTACCATCTGGGATTTTTTTTATATATATAAATTTATTTATTTTTTATTTATTTATTTTTGGCTGTATTGGGTCTTCGTTGCTGCACGCAGGCTTTCCCTAGTTGTGGCAAGCGGGGGCTACTCTTTGTTGCAGTGCGTGGGCTTCTCATTGTGGTGGCTTCTCTTGTGGAGCACAGGCTCTAGGAGTGCGGGCTTCAGTAGTTGTGCACATGGGCTCAGTAGTTGTGGCTCGCGGGCTCTAGAGCGCAGCCTCAGTAGTTGTGGCGCACAGGCTTCATTGCTCTGCAGCATGTGGGATCTTCCCGGACCAGGGCACAAACCCGTGTCCCCTGCCTTGGCAGGCGGATTCTTAACCACTGTGCCACAAGGGAAGTCCTACCATCTGGGATTTAATGGCTTACCCTACTGCCTCATAGAAGAACCCTCTGCTTCTCCAAATCCTCATTTGATTTTTCTAGCATAACTGTGAGAGGAGCTATGTCATACCAGTGTCAATTGTAGAATTATTTCTGAGGTTAAGGAAAGGCTTAAGGAAAGACAGTGGAAAATCTATATTTCTACAAAGGCTTATCAAACCAATTGAGCTGTCACTTCATTTTATGGAATCTGCTTCTTTCAGTATATTCAGGCCTGAATCTAAAACCACAGAAGGTTTAGCTAATCAGGCTTCACAAATCCCATCTCCTCAACCAGATTTTGAAAATTCACATTTACTCTAAGGGAGCTTTTCCCAATGACAGAAAGAGAATTTCAACATTTTTTAAAAAGATCTTCAGTCCAGAATAACTTAAGACTAAGCATTGTATTGATTCCAGTAGTTTAAGAAATACTAAGAATAACTGCAATGAGACAGATGTTAACTGAATAAAAGAACTTTAGAAATGGATATAGTTATTCTCCTAGGATGCTGTTATTCATCCAGTTGACTTGGTCTGGTAACAGTATCTTATGTTTTCATGGCATAGAGAATGTGTTGGCTTAGTTTTTTTAAACAAGTTTATGTCCAAAATATATTTTGGAGAAAGGAAGTGAGTGGGCAAAATTGTAGTTAGTTCTTAAAAAAAAAAAAGTGGTATCAGAGGCAGTCAACTTATCTGACAATAAGCTTTTGTATTCAAAGTCAGAGGAAATAAACATTTCCTATTATGTGCCAAATTTACCTACCAGGAAAAAGAAAACAAAAATTAAACCAAACAGAAGATGGCTCCTATTAGATGGCACCTATTCTATATGGCACCAAGCAATAATGTTTCACACTTACAGTTCCAATCTTATTTTGATTATGCAAGAGATGGCCATGAAAACAAAGAGGAGAGAAGGATATTTAATAGGCATCCTTGAAACAGGCATGGTTGAGATCAGCTGCAGAGATGATACACTAAGAAATATAGTGCTTTATTATCACCTTCAGTAAGAATAAAGTTATAGAGATAATGGTCTGAAGTACCAGAGTTCAGAAACTGATAGGCTACCCCACATGATCCCTGCAAACAGACCAAATGAAGCATGGATTTTAGGGCACAGCACTAAACATTGCTGCATGTTACAGGCTCTTAAATAAAAGGCCAAAGATTATCATTGACGGGTGGAAACTGAAGGTAGGACACTCACTGTTTGCGACTCAGCATCCATTCTTAACATAACCAAGTGAAGAGTAAGGGTTCTATAGCCAGAGTGTTTGTGGGAATCCTGGCTCTGCCACTTCCTAGGGGTGTGAACTTAAATCTCTCTGTGTCTTAGTGACTTCATCTGTAAAGTGAGAAGTTAATGGTATCCTTCTCATAGAGTTGTGGTAAGAATTAGATATGTTAATATATGCTAACACATACAGCCATTATTATTATTATCATCACTATTACAACTACCACCGGTAGCACTATTATTATTACTATTACTATTTTTTTCACTTTCTTTCTTAACATCAATATCTAGAGTTTCCTCCCTCAGTCCCACTCTCCATTTTCAGCCCTGTGATTCCATGACACAAGGGGTGCAGCTTGATTGGCTTAAACCCATCAGCATCTCACTTAACCCAAGTCAGAGAGAAACCTAGCCCTTATGAGGAAATGCCAAGATATACACTCTCCTCCCTACCAGGCTGGGTGGCTGAAGAAGTGAAGCTTCCCTCCACTGTGGCTGTGGAGTAGCCCAGAGATGCCAGAGGCCCTTTTGTAGAGCCTGAGGATGGAGCCAACCCAGAAGTAGGAGACCAAGAATGGATCCTAGTGGCAACATTAATTCCTGGATCAGCCAAACCCAGTTATAGCAAACCCCAGTTACATGACTATAAACGTCTTTTAGCTTAAGCTAGTTGGGGTTCAACTGTGTTCCTTAGCTCTTTTATATATTCATAACTATATTCTAGAGATGTGATTATTTTTATTTAAAAGGCAAAAAGTCATTAGTTAATGAGGATTTTCTTATAGTTTACACAAGTAGGGGCATAAGTGACTTATATCTAGTTCTTAACCATGTGTCTTTGTCTGTTTGGGCTGCTATAACAGAATACTAGACTGTTATAAACAACAGAAATTTATTTCTCATAGCTCTGGAGGCTAGGAAGTCCAAGATCAAGATTCTGGCAGATCTGGTATTTGGTGGGAGCCCACTTCCTGGTCCATAGACAGCTGTCTTCTTGCTGTGTCCTCACATGGTAGAAGAGGCAAGGGAGCCCTCTGGGGTCTCTTTTATAAGGGCACTAATCCCATTCATGAGGGCTTCATCCTCATGATCTAATCACTTCCCAAGACCCCACCTTCAAACCCCATCATGTTGGAGATAAGATTTCAACATATAAACTTTGGGGGACACAAACATTCAGTCTATAGTACCATGTAAAAACAAAAGCATAAATCTGAAGAGAAAATCAACTCAAATTATAATCACATGTGTCCAGAATGCTCCCTCCAGCATTTCATAGCTTTGTTAAGCAAGCATAGGCTTATTAAGCAAGTCCTCTCTTCATGCATTTTCTCAAATGCCACATGGTGAAGCATAGTTTACCCAAGACTTCCCCATCACTCTTTCAGGCACCAGCCAGGGCTCCTTCATGTGAAAATAATAGAAAATCATCCCAAGTTAATTTAAATCAAAATGGGAATGCATTGGCTCATTCAAAAGGGAAATCTAGGGCTGTGTAAAGAATAGCTGGATCCAAGGGCTCAAATTATGTGATCCAGAATCTGTTTTTTCTCTCTTTCAGTTATGTTTTTCTGTAGTATAATGGTTAAAAATATAAGCTCTAGAAGCAAGCTGCCAGACCTAGAATCCTGGATCCACCACTTCTTAGCTGTTTGACACTAACAAATCACCTGATTTCACTTAGCCTCAGTTCTTTTAACGATAGAAATGGCAATAATAATAATGTTCACCTCATAGGTTTTAGGAGAGGATTAAGTGGTTAAAAGACATAAACTACTTTATCATCATTATTATTATCAGCATCAGGCAGGATCTTTACACCTGGTGGCAAAGATGGCCCCAACAGCAAGCTTATGTGATCCTTAGTGAGAGAAATTCCAGGGGAAAAGAGCACCTATTTCCAGAGAGCATCAGCTAAAACCCCAGAGATAATTTTCATTTGCCACACCTGGATCATGTGCCCACTCCTGAATTAGAGGGCGGGGTCAGCCCCAGATGAACAACTTGGACTGAAGATAGAAAAGAGGCAGAAGGGAAATTGCCGTGCTATTACCAAAAGAGGAAAGAAATCTTAGATAGGCAAAAACAACAGATGTCCACTACAGAGCCAATTGCACCCTGATTATTAAAATAGTAAATAATAATGGTTGCTGCTTCATATAGTGAACAATAGTAGTCATGAAAAGGACACAGCCTGTGAGCCATGCCATAAAGAAAATGCCTTTACTGTTTGGAAAGTTGGATTTAATAAACATAAAAAGTTCCTTCCAGATTCAATAAGATTGAGATTTGGAAAGATTCTGAGACATAATAAAAAATGAAAGTCCAATAGAAACAAATCTTTGGGTACTTGGAATGTGCTGTACATTAGAATTAGACAGGAATGCTTCAGAGATGTGGGCATTTTTGAAGGATCATCTTTCTTTGATATGGAAAAATGAAATAAAAATTGGATTAAAAAAGCATATGTGAAATTTACAAGAACAAAACCATTTTAAGCATATTGCCAATTTTCCTGTTATAAAGTCAGTAAAAATGATATTATTTTATCATACAAAATTAAAGTAAAAAGAAGTTACCTTTAGACTTCCAGAGTAAACAAAGGAGATATGAATCTCACAAAATCGATTATAATTCTTTTAGTTTTCCAAAAAGTGAAGTAAAGTACAAAATAACTGACAAATATTACATGATCAAAAACAATAGACACAAATTAGGAACCACTATTTAACACTGTTGAAGTACCCACAGTGCCTTTAATAAGTCAGCACAATAAAGAGTGAATAGAAAAACAACAAAAAATGAAAATTGCATAAAATTGTCTGGAATTCTCACTCCAAAAGAATTCTGCATCTTGACAATTCTTATTGTCAAGGCGCTGACTTTCTAGGGCATTCAACCTGAAAACCATGTGTCCTGCATAATGACTCCACCCACCCTCTGCCTAGTGTTGCTGGGATTACAGTCATGGAAGACTTTAATTCTCTTCCTTCCTCTGTCCTGGAGCTTTTTATAGATTTGTTTGAAGATGTTTTCTTTCCCCTAACTCTCTCTCCACTTATCCCACTGGGAGTCAGTTTCCAGATCTTTCCTCTCAGTCCCTATCATGCACGAACACTGAATCTGAGATTCAAGCTGTGATGTCACTTCAGCCTTGGTAGTCTTTATGTTTCTTTCTTTTGATGCATATGATTTCTAGATACAAGTCAATTAGCAAGTGGGTGTTCAAGAAATATAAACACACATTAAGTCTACAGAGTAGAATTGCATTTCCCTCTGCATTTAGTGTTTCACAACAGGAAGTTGGCCGGTAACCTGCAGGCTCTCAGGAGGACTCATTTTTGTGTTTCATCCAGTCACAACAACCAAAATGCCTCCTTGCACATAATAGATACCCCCTGTTATTGTTGAGAGGCCCTTCAAATTCTCAATCTATGTATTAATTTTTTTAAAACATCTTTATTGGAGTATAATTGCTTCACAATGCTGTGTTAGTTTCTGTTGTACAACAAAGTAAATCAGCCATATGCATACATATATCCCCGTATCCCCTCCCTCTTGAGCCTCCCTCCCACCCTTACTATCCTACCCCTCTAGGTCATTTTTTATATGACAATAATGCATCCTAAGCAGAGGTCAAATTTTGAATTTTCTAGCAGAGGTGGAAGATTTACACCAATCTTTCTCACTCTCCCTGTAGATCCTACATTAAAACCAGGCAACAGATGGGTGATGGCCCAGACCCCACAGAAGTTCAGCCTGTGGTGGTAACACTGTGATGCTTGTCCACCCAGACAATAACCAATCCAGTGACATTAGGCTTCTTGGACCCATATCACTAACCCATTGAAACAATCATCAAGGATCTTTGTTGACTAAAATGGCTATTTCCACCAGCTATTTACTGCTCCGTGACCTCGATGAAGGAACGACCCAGCACCACCTCAATCTCAAATTTCTCCACCTTCCAAAATACACCTCTCCATCTGGAAGATCAGAAATCCATGAAAAATTTCTTTCTAAACTGTTATCTTTCTCCAGATTTTCTGGATAGGGGGAACTTCAAAGTTCTCTAACCACTGGGTTTCTATGGAGAGAGACCCAATAAAAAAAGTCAGATCACCCACAGGACTCTTTCTGGAACAAGGCTTTGTTTTCAGAATTAAGGTACGCAATAGTGAAACACAGAAAAGAAACACACACACACACACCTTGACTGTTACTGGTCAAATCGGCCTCTTCTGTCCTAAGACAGAAAGAAGTCCCTATCTGCCTTAGAGCTGCAAGTAATCTATTTCTATAAGAATTAAGAGATTTGGCAAAGGGAGAAAATTCCTTCAAGCAAGGAAAGTGAAAGCCATTTCTGGAACTATAAAAAGGTCACATCCAGAAAACGTGGCTGATATATGAATAGATGATATATGATATGATATGACAGGGGCAATAGACAGAGGCTGAATGCAGGTGGCCTGACAGATAAAAAAAAACACAAATCCAGAAGTATCCCTGGTGGCAACAACTCACCGGCCTTGGCGGGGAGTGGTTCCAGTTCAGGCCAGTCCTAGGACAGCCTGTTAACTTTTAGCAGTGCCCCAAATAATCTTCAGCTTTAGTTCCAGTGGGAGATTTGGGTCAGAACCCCTAGAACTACACAGCACTCCTGTCTCACACAACACCCTCTACCACCAGTGGCCTGACTTCCATGTTAGCTCCACAGAAGGCTTTCTCTAGGATGGGGGTGACTCGTGGCTGGGCTGGGCTGGGCATCCCAGAATCATAGGAACCACAGCACATCCCACATTCCTAAGACTAGAGTCTTAACAGTCTCCCACATAGAGGCTAATCAAGAATCAGAGTATCTGACCCAACTGCATTATTTCCCTGAGTAACTTCTAGTTTCAAGCACAAAAGAAAAAAAAAATAGACAAGGGAGAAAGTCTGGGCTCTTTTATTAAAGTCAACCTAAAACTGGAGTCAATCAGAAGAATCAGAATTTTATGCAAAAACACTCTGCTGGCATTTGGGAAAATTCATGTGAAGCCAAAGCTCACAGGACAAGAGGGAGCCAAGGAATTAAGATCTCTTGGAAAAAGCAGGAAATATAGTCCAGCAAGATTTCACCATGTACTAGTAAGTTTGTGTAAACTTGGTGCTTGAGGTAAACCAAATAATTAATGGCTACAAAACCACCACTCAGTCGTTGACATGGTACAGACATCTGGTAAAGAACAGTTTAGCAAATGGTCTTCATACCACTTATAAATTCATACCTATAAACTTTTGAAATTAAAGTATATTGTTGACCATCCTATCTGGACAAGTAGTCACAATTCTATGGACCCACAGACCTATAAGAACAATGCTGCATTATCTTTACTTTTTTTTTAAGATTCTGTTATTCTGATTCAGGTCAATATTTTAATATTCAAAAAGATTTATTCTCACATGGACAGTATGATCCATATAATCAGCAGGCTAATAAAATTCTAACTTTCTTGACCATTTTTACTAGAATGTCTCAAACATTTTTCCCTATAAATATTCGATTTGGCAGGGGGGGCGGCGGACCGTAAATAGCGATGGAAGAGTTTATCTTGAGAAATATAGCCAACATTCTCAATGGCCATGATCCATCTTTGCATATAATCCAATATGTCAGATTGGATTTTGAGTGAGAAGTAAAGGACCCATAATTGGTTGCTTCAGGTCTCTTAAACGTCTGTTAAATTGCGATCCACAGAGCAATCGGCATGAACTTAAATATCTGTGTCTGCTGGTGCAAGGTTTAGCTTACACACAGATGTAGCAAAATTTCACCCAATCTGATATCTCCTTTTATTCCTAGGCCAAGTACTCAGTGGGCTGGGGCATGTTTGTAATGTAGGAACACAGGCTGGGCAGCTATGTTTGAGAACTCCATCTTTGAATGGAGTATTTACTCCATGCCACATTTACTGGCTGATCTCAGGTACAAGGTCAAAGGCAGAACCTCCTCAAAATTCTACCCAAGACATATCATTGCCTGTGCTCAAAGTGGCCTTATTAATCTTCAGGATGAGGTTCTTGACACTGTCAGTCACCCCTTCGCCTGCACAGATTTGTTTGGCTGCTGGCTTCATGCTTGAGCCAATTGCAATTTTATTATTACAAATTCCAGATGTTTCAGGTAGACTGAATGAAAATGAAATTACATAAATCACATGCAGTCATCGGTGCCTTCAAATGCTTCAGAACGGCACTAAACATAAACAATTCAACTTTCACACTTGTTACTTAACCTCAACGCAACTACCTCTGGTTGTCTAAACTATTTAGACTGTTCACCAGCATTTAGTTCTCCCTTCCTGGCACGTGGTAGGATTATACTTATGACCCTGTTGGGTAGTATGGGTATGGGACTTGCTTTGGCCAGTGAATGTGAATAGAAATGTCACCTCCAAAAGGAAGCTTTAAGAGCTAATGTGTAATGGAATATTACTCAGACATAAAAAGAATGAAATAATGCCATTTGTAGCAACATGGATGGACCTAGAGATTATCATACTAGTGAAGTCAGAAAGGGAAAGAAAGATACCATATGATATCACTTATATGTAGAATCATTAAAAAAAAAAGAAAAGAAAAGAAAAAGAAGATACAAATGAACTTATTCACAAAACAGAAATAGACCCACAGACATAGAAAATAAACTTATAGCTACCAAAGGGGAAAGAGGTGAGGCAGGGATAAATTAGGAGATTGGGATTAACATCTACACACTACTATATATAGAATAGATAACCAACAAGGACCTACTGTATAGCACAGGGAGCTCTACTCAATTTTTGTTACAACCTATAAGGGAAAAGAATCTCAAAAAGAATATATATATGTGTGTGTGTGTGTGTGTGTGTGTGTGAGAATCACTGTGCTGTACACCTGAAACTAACACAACATTGTAAATCAATTATACTTCAATAAATATATATAAATAAAATAAAATAAAAATAAGTTTTTATTATGGAAAAAAAAAGAGCCAATGTCACTTACTACATTAATTTCTTCCTCTGCCACAGTAATCATCAATGTCCTCAATGTGGCTACTCCACCAGCCTAGATCCCTGAATGAAGATGATAAAAATACATAATACAGATACAATGTGAGCAAGAAATACGCATTATTTTATTTATTTTTATTGAAGTATAGTTGATTTACAATATATATTAGTTTCAGGTGTACAGCATAGTGATTCCATATTTTTGCAGATTTTACTCCTTTATAAGTTATTACAAGAAAATGGCTATGATTCCCGGTGCTATACAGTATATCTTTGTTGCTTATCTATTTTATATGTAGTAGTTTGTATCTGTTAATCCCCACCCCTAATTTGTCCCTCTCCTTTTCCCTCTCCCTTTTGGTAACCACGAGTTTGTTTTCTATATCTGTGAGTCTGTTTCTGCTTTACATATACATTTATTTGATTTTTTTTTAAGATTCTACACATAAGTGATAACATACAATATTTGGCTTTCTTTGTCTGGCTTATTTCACTAAGCATAATATTCCCTAGGTCCATCCACATTGCTGCAAATGGCAGAATCTCATCTTTTATGGCTGAATAATATTCCATTGTATATGTATATAACACATTTTCTTATTCCAATTGTCTGTTAATGGACACTTGGTTTGCTTCCATGTGTTGACTATTGTAAATAGTGTTGCTATGAACATTGGGGTGCATGTATCCTTTTCAATTGTGTTTTCATTTTTTCTAGATATATACCCAGGAGTAGAATCGATGGATCATGTGGTAACTCTATTTTTAGTTTTTGAGGAACCTCCATACTATTTTCCATAGTGGCTGCACCAATTTACATTCCCACCAATGGTGTACAAGTGTTCCTTTTTCTCCACATCCTTACCAACATCTGTTATTTGGAGACTTTTTGATAGTAGCCATTCTGACAGGTGTGAGGTGATACCTCATTGAAATTCATGTTATTTTAAATTATTGAGCATTGGGAGTTGTTACAGCAACATGATCTAGTAGATACACAACAACCTGACTGAAACACCATCCCTTTATAGGAAAGAAATATTGGGACACTAAACACTATGGCAAGTGTTACTATAATACAACACAGAAGAAATGTGAGGCTATATCTATTATACAGTAGCATATATATGTGGATATAGATATTATTGATAGCCACTCATTAAGTCAGACTTCTCACCCCCCCACACACACACAAAGAAACCTCCTCACATCAAATGGATAATCTGAATTCTTAAAAATGAGTGTTCAAAAATCTCAAAGGAACACATAGTTCCCCCATCAAAAAAGTACTTGACCCATTTGTCAAAATCCCTTGCAGAGTTCCACTTCTTTTCTAAGACCGAGTACATTAATCAAACGCAGAGCTTCAAAGAGGCTTCGTTTTGAGTGACCCAATAGACAAATAAATTAGCTGCCAATGGCTCCTTTGTAATTGAAGAGGGCCAGGCTGACCAAGGGGAGAAGACTAAATCAAAAACGGAACTGTTCAAGCAAAAGCAGCGTTTGGGGACCTGAAACAAACCAATACAGCCATCCCACACACTCTCATTTCCAAAAGTAAGGGTGAGCCAAGCACATGTGTGTTTATTCGCTAATAAGAAGATGCAAACATCCCACATCTGATTGATTTCTTATGTGATACAACCATAAAAATGTTTGGGTCTGGAATACACGTTTGAGCGTTGAGCTCAAATGTGGCAGCTTATAAACCCGATCACACATCTTATACCTACGATCTGCAAGAACGTTTCCCTTTGTATCTGTGAAACTCTGGAAGGTTTTCTTCTTTACTGCCAGGACAAATTGCTTAGGGCTTCTCGCTTGAGTATGTGAAGAACTGTCCAGTTTTAATCTGCAGAGCTTTTAACTGGTGACTCAGTGAGGGATGATGTCATATGTTATCCTACAACGGCTGGTGTGGTTCCCTCTGTTTCTGTGGCCGACAGTACTCCCCAGTTTCCATCCTTTCGTCAGCTTCTTCCCAGCCAGCCCACAGGCAAACAACCTCCCCAGCCGTGGATGAAACAGGAAGTCTGACAGCTTGAGTCTGCAGTGGGACCCCTAGTGTTTTCCCACTCCATGTCCTGGCAGCGTTCCCCAGAAGTACAAACACACACACACAGAGCTCCCATTGTTGCAGCCTTCTCCAGCCCACTGATCCTAATATGGAATGCAGCAGGAAACCCATGATTTCCTGACACTCGGCAAGCTGGAGGAAGCAAGGGAAAAACTCCATTAAAAAGCCCAGCTTTCCTCCATGTTAGATGTGAAGTGGAAAATGGGGAAGATATAGCGAAATTCCACTGTGTCTTCAGCCAGGCTTGGAGAACAGGAGAGCAGAGTGAAACCCTCAGGCTGTTGAAATTTCTAGACTCCCAGGAAGCCCTTAGAATTTGGTGAAAAATGAGGATTCATAACTCAAACTGATGGGGGCAAGGGGCAGATGCTTTTAATCATTCTCCCCAGTGTGTGTTACCTTTCTTGACCAGTATGGTAAGCAAGAGGGCACATGCCAGCCGCCTCGGACAAGTCTGCATGATCCGAGTTCCCCAAAGTAAGACAGAGTGACCTCAAGCCTGCGGCTCGCTTCATGGGCTTTGGGAGAAGCAGGAGAAGCAACGGCAGAGGCACAGTCACAGCAGCTGGAGCCGTGAGCATGAACTGCCAGGAGGGAAATGACAGCAGCTGCGGCTGCGGTGGCCGCGAGGAGAAGAAGATGCTGAAGTGCGTGGTGGTAGGGGACGGCGCCGTGGGGAAGACCTGCCTGCTCATGAGCTACGCCAACGACGCCTTCCCCGAGGAGTACGTGCCCACTGTGTTTGACCACTATGCAGGTAAGAAAAGCGGAAAACCTACCCCTGCATACGAGGTGAAGGAGGCGGGAGACCACAGCCCAGCTTCAGAGGGGCCTGGCTTATCTCTAATGTCAGTGCTGGGTCTGGGCCTGCCAGGAGCTAGGTAGCTGGGCACAGCAGACGACCAAGGTCTTTGCTGTTGTTAGGACAACTTGTATATCAGTGTTATGGTAACACTTTTCTCCAGTTAAACCGAATGAATAACGCTGGGGAAATACCCTGAACCGTCCTCTAAGCTTTGCGGCTAGAGATTTTACTTAACATTTGCCTGAAGATTCATCAACTTTCTTTAATGTGAACTTTTTAAAAGGTAGGGTAATTGTATCACAGTTCTTTAAAAAACAACAACGACACTAACCACACAACTGGTGAAAGAAGTGTTCTTGCCACTTCTCATATATTCACCACATGTCATTTATAAATGGAATGCTGAGATTAGTAACATTAGAACATTCATTTTTCTATAATAATTGGTGCTGTCCTGATGTACTTTCATTTTCCTGTAGAGGTAGATTGAAGAAAAAGTACTGAAAGATTTTAAGTATCTCTTAGGCAATCTGTATCTTGAATTAAAAGAGAATTTTTTAATCAATATGTTTTAAAGGTAAAAATAAAGATAAAAATAAAATTTTACTTATTTCAACATATGTCCCCAAAGCACAAAATATGGCATAAAATACTTTAAGATCTGACAGTTAAGATACTGTAGCCACAACTTAATTCTTTCGGGTATATTTTTTCGAGTGTTCTAAAGTTTGTTGTGTGATAGCTTATTTAAATTTTTCCATTTTGACTCTTATTTTTTCTCTTAATCTCCAAAACGAATCTTATTAAATTTCTTAAAAGCAAATTCATAAAATGCTTCAGGTTTACAATAGCCTAGATTTTATAACTTTTTTGAATACGATGATCGGCTTGCTCACTATGAGATCAGCTTGAGTTACCAGAGATTCGAGATTTTGTGAGAGGAAAATTTCTCTTCCTCACTTTAGCTTTGGGTCCAGAGCAGCGAAGGGGAAATGGCCCACAGGAAACCTGTGTGAGCGTTGGCTTTGCTGTGAGGTCATTTGAAATCCTTTCTGTAGGAAGCAGCTTCTTTTCCACAGCTAAACAATCACCTACGTCTCCTCCTACTACTACACGTACATGATTTATGACAACTATTACATAGCAGACAGAGAGAGAACCACAGTGAAAATAGTATCCACTTTCTAGCAGGTTTTTCTATATTTGTAGAAATTAAGAGCAATTTTGAACACTGGCTCTCTTAAGCTTTTCTGTGCCCAGAGAAGAATATTTTAATGAGAACAGAATGAAGAGAAGTACAGGTAGACTTTCACCCTGAGGGGGGGGGGGGGAAGTAATTGTAAATTAGGTCTGCAACTTAATAAAATTATCGGGATCCTGACCTGTAAATATCTTAGCAAAAGTTATTTATTCTACACCCTCTTTCTGCCAGGATAGGGAACTGGCTGGTACCTAATTTCAAAAATTTTAGATCAAAAATGGAACCCACAATCTACTAAAGGGAGAGGTTTCAGGTGCTTTTAAAAATTACATATCCCATCCCCAATTATTGGGTGAAGCAATTACAGTACAGTGTCAGGAAGAAAGAGGATAAAACCATCTTTAGAGATAAAGTTAGCCTATAAAAAACATTAGAGATCAAACAAAGGCTGGACCACCACTAGATTCCACTAAGATCAAATTGTTTTATGTTTCAGTTGTGTACATACTTGCTGTTATTTGAGCAACAAAGCATCTTAGATTTTGGCTATTCCTTGTTTTAGCTCTCAAGAAATCACAGCCACTGTACCCAAAGCAATACTTTGTACATAGTAGGCATTCCCAAACATTGTTACTTTGATTTACACTTTGTACTTTTTTTAAGTACACAGTCTTCTCATGCATTTGTAGTTAGGTTGTAAGGGAAATGAAGGTGTAAGCCACGTACATCTAGGAGCGCAATGAAGTGAACATTTCCATTTGTAGAGGGATCTTCTCCATCACAAAGACCCTAACTCTTTTTACCACCACGCTCCTCATACATGAACTGATTGAATATAAACCCTTACACAGTCACATGAGAATCTACAGTCAATTGTAAAAGAACTCATGCTCTCTTCTCCACGTGGAGAAATATCCAGTATCCAGTCCCTGGTCCTACTGGCTCATTCTGAAATGACAACCTGCAAATAATTTACTGAGTCTTTGGAAAATTGCAGTCAAAGAATTTAGAAAAGTTCAAGTCAAAGAGAGCCTATCCCTTGAAGAAGATTTTTCCCTAATAGCTACCCATCCTAGGAAGGTAAAGATATAATAGTAAGGATGGAAATACTTAAGATAGTGAGCACAAGATAGTGAGCTCTGAAGCTGGACAGCCCTGTTCTAATACTGGCTCTGCCATTACTGTGTGGTCTTGAGCAAGTTGCTCAACTTCTCTGTGCCTCAGTTGTCATGAATTTTTTTAAGGGACAATAGAGGTATTAAGATCATGAGAACAAAATAAATTAATACACGTAGTTCTTAGAACAGCACCTTACACATGATAAGTATTAGGTAATAGTAGCTATTGTGATTAAGAATAGGGTCTCTTACATACAGAATGAATAAACAACAAGATCCTACTGTATAGCACAGGGAACTATATTTGATATCCTGTGATGAATCATAATGGAAAATAATATAAAAAATAATATATAGATAGATATATATGTATAACTGAATCACTTTGCTATATAGCAGAAATTAACACAACATTGTAAATCAGCTATACTTCGATTAAAAAAAGAATAGGGTCTCTACAGTTGCACACAGCTATGAAAGGGAATTAAAATGTAATTAAAATATAAAGGCTACAGCAAGGAAAAATATAATTACAAGAGTATCCTTCAAATGGAGTAGGGTGTGATAGAGTGTGTATATTGTCCTGATGATATAGTTATCGTGTTTACTGATAATTGATAAATATGTCTACATGGAGTAATAGTAGTGGGATATTCACTGGAGAGGAAATATTAGTTCTGCATGAGTGATTGTAGAAAAATCAACAACCAACTAGAAAAAAATGTTTTTAAGTTTTATAAATCTTGGTTATTTTCCCTCCCTCCTACCTATCAGAATCCAAACGTATATCTGCTCGATGCAGCTTTCCTTGATTCCCCAAGGAGAATTCCTTGCTCCATCTCCAACCCATCCCCAGAAATGTGTTAACATTGCTAGAACACAACTTGCACCATTGTATAGCAATTTATTTGTTTCCTTATTTCCCCAGTCCCACTGTACTATAAGCTCCTGAGGAAAAGGGTCATGTCTTGCCAAAACCAGTGTTCAATTCTCAGTCCTCATCTTACTTGATCTCTTGGAGGCTTTTCTTACGGTTTATACTCTCCTTCCTGAAACACTTTCTTTGCTCCTGGGATACCACATTCTCCTGGTTTTTATTCCCCTACTGGCAAATCTCTCTCCATGTCCTCTGCTGCTTTCTCCATCTCTTTCCCTACCACTATACATTGGCATACTTCAGTGTTCGGTCTCTCAGTTCTCTTCTCTATTTATGCTCATGCCCTGGTTGACAGTATCTAGTCTCATGGCTTTAAATATGATTTATACACTGATGACTCCAAAATGTATATCTCTACCACAAAAAAAAAAAAAACCCTGACCCAGACTCATATATTCAACTGTCCATTTGGATATCTAATAGGCATCTCAAATTTAACCTGTCCAAAACAGAATTTTTTAATTGCCCCAATCTACTCCTCCCCTAGTGTTCCCCATAGAAGTATATGACCACTGTCTTCCACCCAATTGCTCAGAACAAAAACTCTGGTATTATCCTTAACTCCTTTCTTCCTTTGACAATACTTCCCATCCCTCTCCATCCAAACCACTAGTTATTATCCCTTCCTACTACCAATCAGGTCATCATTCAAAATACATCTCAAATGTGATCAGTTCTCACCACCTCCATTGTTTTCACTCTCATCCAAGCCACCATCATTTCTCATCCAAACTACTGTAATCACCTCCCAGTTCCCTGCTTCCAGTCTTATCCCGTGTAGTTCAGTTCTTCACACTCCCGACAGAAGGACTATCCACAGCCCAAATCCACCAATCAAATCCCTTCACCCTGAGGCCCCATCATTTATCACAGTCTGCAAGGTACTCCATGACTTAGTCCCCATTATCTCTCCAACCTCCTTTCCTAACTCTCTGCTCTGCAGTATTTCTGCTCTCAGCCATCTTCATATTCTTCAAACACACCAAACTCCTTCCTTCCTTGAAGATTTTGCTTTTGCTCTTCCCCCAACCTTACCTTATTCCCCCCGATCTTCCTCAGCGTCAATTGATCACATTGTTTAATGCATTCACACACACAAACACAAACACACATGCGTACAGTCACTCTTTAATTTTTATCCTGTTTCATCTTTCCTCATAAGGTTTAACACTACTTCACATTATATTTATTTGCTTACCATTTTTATCCTACACTGGGATGTAAACCCCATGAGGGCAAGGGCTTTGTCTTGTTCACTGCTCTATCTTCATCTTCTAAAACAGAACTCAACATCTAGTATGCTCTCAATAGATTGTTACTGAATTAATGAATTAATATGTTTTATGCATCTCTGTCCTTCCAGCGCATAGATAATTCCTGGCCCATTAAAACTTTGAGGAATAAATGAACAAGTTGTTGGTCCAACAGATGTCTCTTTAGGAATGAACATATAAAATATTTATTAAATGTATTATATTTTTGAACTAGTTTGCTTGTATTTTAAAGAATCATTTTATCTCTACCGGGATTATAATACAGCATAGAATTTTCTTGACCCAACCAGCCAATGTCACATCTATTGAATAATGTAACTATACAATGTATAAATTTCATTTGGAAACAGATGGGATGTACTCAAATTCCTCCATTTGCATTATATTCAAAAGCTTAGCTAAATTTTGAGTGGCTCACTCATTTATAGTTCTTCATAAAAACACATGTTCCAGAGTAACCCCAAGTTCAACTATGGGCTAGGTCTAAAAATTGGGGGCAGTAGAAGGAAGATAAAAACGGTCACTGATGCTTTTTACAAGTATGCCTGAGACACATCTCTGGGCACTTCTTCCTACTCCCTTCCAGGGATGACTCAAGATGTCCCAACAACCTTTAGAGATTTCACAGCTTACCATGGAACAACCATCATGTCTTCTCCCATCCTGTCTTCATCTTATCTTTAGCTTTGAGTTTTGTGGCAGACATCTCACTGATAAAGTAGTATCAATTAATGTTTCACACGACATATGACATAAGGATAACACTTCCATTTCTAGTTTAGTTAGATTGTATGTTGAGGTAGGTAGTGTGCATGGTTTGTCTGTTTATGTGCATGGCTGTGTAAAATAATCCCATTCAAGTTGAAGCCTGTGCATGACGTACCTCATTCACCATTACCATCATCCTCTGTATAAGAATCGGTCATGTCTATGGCTCCTTCTTCTAAGAAAACCACCTGTATTTAAAAACTTAGTTAAGTCACTATTTGCAAACCCAGGCTGCCTATGCAGGAAATTAACACAATTTGTGGAAAGGGGGGGAAAAATCTAGTTGCTCTATCAGCTGAGTGAGGTGTAAAAGCAGTTGTTTTCACAGAGAGCTGAAAGTCAATTCTAAACTTTTTCCACCTAATTAAATGATGATTAGTCCAATGTAGACTCCATCATAACGCTAATGACCAGAGCAAGGGGGAAACTATGTCCAATCCACAAGGGAAAAAATAACATAAAATCATAGTGAATAAAAACAAAGCCCCAGGCTTATAAAGTGTTATGACATAGTTCTGCCCATTTGGGAATATTTACTCAGGAGTTTCTCTTTTGTTCTTTCTAAAGACACCCAAGAGTCTCTGGAGAATGGATGAGATTCATTTTTGTAAGCCAAAAGAAAACCTGAAACACCTCTCATGGGTCTATGAAATAAATCACCAGGTTTTTAACCTTAGGCAAAAATATAAAGGAAGTACGTGAAAGAGGAGAAAAGAATGGGCCAGTTGACTTGCTCTGTTCCTTCTAAATGCCATGATGCTCAAAAACCCAATGTCTTGTAAGTATTCAACCCTCCAATATCTCTTTTTGAGGCAGTGTGATGCGTGTCTGATACTTTTTCTGGACTCTTGGAGGCCATATCAAAGGTGCAGTAACAGGAATTGTATAGACAGTTCCTTCCACAGTCTACCGTGATACCTATGAGCACAAGCACATTCAGAGGCTCCAGGGGTGGAAATTACACTCAGAAAGCCAGAGCGTACTGCAGAGAGGTAAACTGTGGGCTTCATCTCTTAGGAGTAAGAAAGAATAGAAGAGGGAAAAAGAAAATTAAGTATCTGTGACCAGAGTGACCCAAGAAAAATCATGCTCCCAGGATTAGAAACTGCATCTGCAGTTCATAACCCTCCTGCATTCCAGCTTTATCTGGCAACAAACCAAGGCCTGTGACTGATTCAGGTTTCGGTGGACAGACTCCCTGTGACCAAGACTTTTAGTTCCACAAGGCCTGGCTCCTTTCACTGTCTAAGATAGGAAATCCTTCATAAATTTTACTACCTAACTGCCCAAAAATTTTGGGCTTCAGGTAAACAGTACTTTATTTCCAGGATAACGTTTTCAGAATCTTCCATCACTACTTCTTCTTTTGGGGCAAAGAGCAAAGTTGGCTCAGAGATGGCTCAGTACATTGGACATCTTTGTTTTTGGATCTACTTGGCCTGTTCTACAAAGGCAACATGAAGGTGGGCAACTAACATGAGGCAACTAACTTAAAGGACAGGTAGGAAAACTCAACAGAAATTATCTCCCTCACCGATCCTGAGCACAAAATCACATGGATCAACAGAGGCCCTACCCTCTGTGTAAGGACACAGGTTCTGATAAGGCTGAAAATGTACTTGCCCACAAACAAAAATCCATGCCACCCTTTGGGTGAGTTAGCAGAATCCAAACAGTTAATTTTCCGGGTATAACTCAGTCAGGATTAATTCCACCATGAATTCAATAGAGACCCACTGTGAATCACAGAGTGGCCTGGGATCGTTCCTGAATACTCTGAAGTCCACCAACTTTTTGGATATGCCTAATTTTCACAAGACAAAAGGACCTGATCCATGTGTATTCATTCAGCATTTTGTAATGGTTCACAATACAGCTTTTATTTATGATGTTCTTCATTTGCAGTCTCAGTGTGAATTTCATTACGGCCACATGTGATCCTACAAGCAGTGTGGTAGTATTTAATGACAAAACTCAAACACCACTAGAATATGTACTAACAACAATAACAATAGCTCTACAGTTACAAAGTTCTTGCTATGAGCATATTTGAGATATTTTCATACATCGATTCATTGCCTCCTCACAATGATACTATGAGGTGTTATTATTTTCCTAATTTTGACTGACGAGGAAACCAAGTTGCAAAGTTATTAACCAATTTGCCCAAGGTTAAATAACCTGTAATGGAGTAAGTGGAGGCCACGAAACAGTAAATAAATAATGTAAGCAGTGTGTAGGTTTATAGCTAATAAGTTAATCAAAAAGGCCACTGTTAGTTAGGGCAGGGATCCCCAACCCCCGGGCCATGGACCAGTACCGGTCCGAGGCCTATTAGGAAACAGCCCACACAGTAAGAGCAAGCGAGCAAGCAAAGCTTCACCTGTACTTACAGCCACTCCCCATCGCTCATGTTACCGCCTGAGCTCCGCCTCCTGTCAGCATTATGGTGAGTTGTATAAGTATTTCATTATATATTACAATGTAATAATAATAGAAATAAAGTGCACAATAAATATAATGAGCGTGAATCATCCTGAAACCATCCCCCACCCTGGTCCGTGGAAAAATTGTCTTCCACGAAACCGGTCCCCAGTGCCAAAAAGGTTGGGGACCACTGAGTTAGGGTATGCTAACCTGCTATAACAAACAGACCTAAACATGTAAGGGATTAACACCACGACAGGATGTTCCTTGCTAATTTATGTTCCTGAACATGTATTCAAGTCAGTGGGGCTGCTTTCCTCCATTTAGTTATTTAGGGACCCAGGTTCTTTGCATCTTGTGACACTGCCATCCCTTAAGATCTCATAGTTGTCCACATCCAACCAGACTAATGAGAAAGAGCGTGGAGAAACCTGAATGGAAAGTTTTATGGGCCAGGCCTGGAAGTGACGAACATCATTTCCAGTCAAACTTCAGAGGAGATAACTTAGTCACGAGGCCACACCTCGGTCTAAGGGAAGCTGGGAAATAAAACCACCTACATGCCCAGAAGAGGGAAGGACAGATTTTAATGGAAACTAGCCATCTCTGTTTGTGTCAGACTCTGTAGCCACCAAATATCCCTGCACACTTTTTCCCACAGGTAAAACAAACTTTTTCCCAAGAGGGACCGCCCAGAGCCCCAGTCTTTCACTGAAACAGGTTAAAGTCCAGCCATGCAGGTAATGCCTGGTCCTTTCCATTTGATGGAGACATGGCTCCTTGTGGTCCAGTAGAAGACTCATTATCTCCTCCATATATACAATCACCCCTTAGACAATGATAGAACAGGGATGGGATAACCAAAATATCTAAACCCCCTTTCAGAAAAGTAAAGAATAGGAGAGACATAGCAATAACAGAATCCTGATGGCAAATGTTAGAAAGACTTCCTGCCCTAGCAGTGGGGGAAGTTTCTTGAATTGACACTTATGCTGTTCTCTGGGAGGAATTTCTTCATCCATTATTCTCAACTTCCCCTGGCTTGGGTCTCTGGGGAGTTCTTCTTCCTCATCCATTTTCCACCATGACACACATCTGAATCAGGCCTCAGGGACTCTGTCTTTCTCAGGAGCTGCACAAATTTCATAGCCTGCTTCTGGCTTGTCCAGTTTCGAGACTCAAGTGTTGTTTTATAGTCAGAAGACTGTTTAGTCCAAGCTTGGAGTTTCTTTGGAAATACAATTCTCTCAAAAATTTATTAGGCTTCTGGTAAGTTCCATGTACCAGTAGCCACATCCAAGACCAAAGAATCTCTTTCCTAGACATGCTTCTTAAAAATACTTTATTTGTCTGCTTCATCTAGCCAGTGCCTTTTGCTCTCAAATTAACACTAGCTATGTAGAGGCTGTATGAAGCAAAAGACTTAAATGGGAAGGGAACACCCTGGCTCTTCTCTTTGACACAGAGCTGGTTCCCTGTTTTAACAGAGAAATGGACATTTGTTGCTCAAATCCTTATTTAATTGTATCTTCTTTGGGGAAATACAAAAATAATCAATTTTCCAACTATTAATTAAGGACATTAATATTTGTGTTTTATCAATCGCTGCTTAAACACAACCAATTGAACTCTTTTCTTTCTTGTAACACCTAGTTAAACACAGTAACAATTAATATACTCTAATATTCTGACTTTTCCCAATCTTTTCTTTGAGCATAATAGACTCAGTAAGAACTAGGTTTACCTTCCAGGTTTCACAGACAATAGTCTTACAAATGTTTTGCCATGGTATAACGTGGATCCTCATCTTTCTAGTCTGTTCTGTTTTCTTACTACCTGCCACTTAACAGTTAAGCTAACAGCACACTTTTTTTGGAATTTTGTAATGATGGCACCACACTAGATAAGCTAGGATGCTAGAACAAATAGACTCAAATATATAATGATTCAAACTGTTAGAATTCTATTTTTCTTTTTGCTCAGAGAACAGACCTGGGCAAGTGTTCAGGTTGGTGAGGTGGTACTACTCCATGTAATCATCCAAGGATCTACTTTTTTCCATCTTGTGACCCTGCTGTTGGGTAGGACTTTGTAGTGTTCTATATCTAGACAGGAGAAGATGAGAGGACATGGAGGGCAAGGAGTAGTGGTCGGGGCCAGGTCCACAAGTGGCAGGCATGAGTTCTGTTCACATTTCTTTGGAGAGAAGTTAAACCCTAGGCCATACATTATTGTAAGAGAGGTTAGCTATATTCCCAAAGAAAGCGTGAACAGATTTTAAAGGACTCTTAGTAATCATCATCACACTCACTAAGTCAAAATTTCTTACATCAAATACAATAGACTCATAAACAATGTAAATTGCCCTACATACCATATTTAATTAGACATTTATTCAACTACAAATGATATACCTGTATTTCCCAAATTTGCCTGGTCATCAGATAAACCTGCTTGTCAAAAATGCAGATTCTGTAAATTGGTGCAGCCACTATGGAAAACAGTATGGAGGTTCTTTAAAAAACTAAATATAGAGCTACCATATGATCCAGCAATCCCACTAATAGGCATATATCTGGAAAAGATGAAAACACTAATTCAAAAAGATACATGCACCCCAATGTTTATAGCAGCACTATTTATGATAGCCAAAACATGGGAACCACCCAAATGCCCATCAACAGATGATTGGTTTAAAAAGATGTAGTGTATATATATATATATATATATTTTATATATATATATAAAATATATATAATGGAATATTACTCAGCCATAAAAAAGAATGAAATATTGTCATTAGCAGCAACATGGATGGACCTAGAGAATAACATACTAAGTGAAGTAAGACAGACAGAGAAAGACAAATATTATATAATATTACTTATGTAGGGAATCTAAAAAATAATACAAATGAATCTATACACAAAATAAGAATAGACTCACAGACATAGAAAACAAACATATGCTTACCAAAGGGGAAAGGCAGTGGGGGAGGGATAAATTAGAAGTATGGGATTAACAGACATATACTACTATACATAAAATATATAAGCAACAAGAATTTACTATATAACACAGGGAACAATATTCAAGATCTTGTGATAACATATAATGGAAAATAATCTGAATATACATATATGTATAAATAATCTGAATACATTGTAATCTGTATAAATATCTGAGTATATTCCATTATATTTCAACTTTAAAAAGGAAAACTATACTTCAATTTAGAAAAGGAAAAAATGCAGATTCTTTGGTCCACACCAGAGCTTCTATACCAGACCCACTAAGAGAAAGAGCTGTAAATATACATTTCAACAAGCATCCTAGGCATTTCTTATTCGGTGGACCTATGAAATGACCATTTGGCAGTTCAAAACCATTTGGATATCATAAGTTCATATAGTTCAATCTAATGTAATTTAGAAAGTTCAGAAAACCCTTCTTTATGCTATCAAGATCCCTAGAAATCAAGTTAAGAAGAACAATTCTATAACCAACCATCAATCAGTAAAAAGCAAGTTAAAAATAGATATGTATAGGGTTTCCTGGTGGCGCAGTGGTTGAGAATCTGCCTGCCAATGCAGGGGACACGGGTTCGAGCCCTGGTCTGGGAGGATCCCACATGCTGCGGAGCAACTAGGCCCGTGAGCCACAACTACTGAACCTGCGCGTCTGGAGCCTGTGCCCCGCAACAAGAGAGGCCGCGACAGTGAGAGGCCCGCGCACCGCGATGAAGAGTGGCCCCCGCTTGCCTACAACTAGAGAAAACCCTCGCACAGAAACGAAGACCCAACACAGCCAAAAATAAATAAATAAACAAATGTGGGGTTTAAAAAAAAAAAAAAAAAGATATGTATATATATAATTCCTTGACCTGGTAGTTTCTAACAGGAGAAATTGTTTAAGACAGAAGAGGCCTTTAGAGCCTCTCAGAAACAGCTAGTAAATTCATAAATGAGAAACCAGAGTGCTTTTTAAAAAGATCTGTGCCCATGGCTGGGACATAGAGAGACCCTGGAAGAAAGAAAATCCACAAGGCTGAGAATCAGGAAATGTTGGGAGAGGGCTGGTGCCTCGGAGGGAAGGGAAAAGCCTAGGAGACTCAGAACAGGGAAGAGTGGGAGTTGTAAAACAGAGTGGAAAGAAGATTAATTAGGCAAACTTGGGTGCACCAAGCACCAGCAGATGGGAGCAGAGCCTCAGGCACGATCGGCAAAGCTGCACATTATTCATCGCTGTTCACTGAGCCTGCTGTCAGCAAAACGGTAATCAGCATGACCGTGAGACCTTCGGAGGGGTCACTGAGGAAAACTTAGAGAACACCTACTCTCATGGGAAGAAACAAAGGAGTCTTAAAAGATAAGAAAGAGGCTGGGACCCTTGGGGTGGTTTGGGTGCAGCTCTGTCCTGGGTGCCGCTCTTGCTCTTCCGTATCCACCCAGCCCTATGATTGTGAAATGAACATAAACATCTGTTTCCCCTCTGCAGATCTCTCTGTTCTTCTTCACACTTTGACCTAACATTTGGAGAAAAGGAGGAAAAAAAAACAAAAATGGAAAGTTGCCTCAAATTCTATTCTCAGAGTCCAAAAAAGCTTCTACTTAGGCTAGAATCTGGTTCCTGAAAGAGACAGGACATAAATTCTGGGAGAGGCAGAAATTTTGTAACTGGGATTTAGGCACCCTTATCTGGACAACCTATTGGACCAGCACTCCTGCTAGTGGGGACCAGGCCTTTGGAGTCTCTCAAGCTGTTTTAATACAGATGAGTCAGTCAGGCCTCAGAATGTGATTCAACTTGCCAACAAGAGAGAAACCATTCCCCCTGTGTGGTCTGAGCAGAATGTATCATAATGAAAAAATTGCTTCCTGATCCTTTTGGAGTAATGTTTATAGTTTATTAATAAAATAGTAAGTAACTAATATTAATTAGCTAAGTACTTAATATGCACCAAGCCCTGTGTTACTTTGCTATCTTCTTTGAGCCTCATATTATCTCTGGTGGTAAGTATCTTCATTTAACAGGAGAGAAAATTGGAAGTCAGAGAAGTAATCAGTCCAATGTCACAGGACCAGGAAGTGACAGAATTGGGATTAAAATCTGTCAGCTCAAATGTTACCTCCTCAGGAGGCCAAACCAAACCACCCTGATTAAATTGACCACCCTTTCAAAACCTGTTTATTTCCTCTATAGTTATTATCCGATCTGTTTATTCACTTGTCCATTGCTTGCCTCACTCTAGAATGTGCACTTCATGAAGGCAAGTTTCTTTCTGTCTCATTTATTCTTATGTCTCCAATGCCTGGAATTAGCCTACAACACAACAGACACCCAGAAATGTCTACTGAATGACTGAGTGAATGAATGACATCCAAGAGTCCCACAGTTTTAACCACTGCTCTACACTGAAGTTAGTACCCCATGTAAACAGTCAGGATAATTTTCTATGTTGAAATTTGATCCTCCAACATCCTAAAAGTATATGTCCTAAGCATCATGAGCATACATTCAAAAGTAGTGTATTGGCTTTGTTTAAAAGTTGTAAAACAATTTTATTCTTCTAGGAAAAACAATTTCAAAAGCTTTTGCTTCCAGCCAAATTTCAAACTTGTGAGTTGAGTGATTTCACTACGCAAAAATTGTTTTCCAAATGATATTAAGGATTTGTTTTATCTGTTTTTTGGATGCTATATCCTAGAGGCAAAAAGAAACATTTAATTCCCTAAAGTATGTACTGTATAACTTTTTTTCAAGTAATTACATTAATAATGAGAAAAACAATAAGTCAATAATCTCCTTAATGTATGCCAGGTGCAAACTTTCTAAAAATCGTGAATGAGGTTTGTAAAATGCAACCATTCATTTGCTAGAAAGCATACTAATTTTCAGCCAGTAGGAAATGTAGTGAACATATATATAAATAATTGGACACTTTATACCTGTTATAAGAGGAGTTATTAGGAGAAAAATGGCTATACTCTCTCTCCTCAAGCCTCCTCTCTGCTCATATTGGATAAGCTTGCACTATAAGCCTTAAGAGCTTCTTTCCTCAACTAAAATGAATTTCATATGACATTTACAATAGTTCAAGCTGCTAAATAAGAGTTTTAAGAATTTTCAATAGTAAACATGTTTTTAACCAAACTTTTCACAAGAGACAGAGAGTGAATGTTAAATCTTAAGTGTCAATATTAGGCATAAACTTTGCCGTAGAGGTTGTACTCTGTTTATTTCGTTCACTTACCTTCCTAATAACTCTCCCTACCAAGTCCTTCCCTTTAGATAAACTGAATCTTTCAGGCTGTAGATAAAAGCCATTTCCTCTCAAGTTAGCAAAGATGGAGAAATCCTCATCATCATCCTCAGAATTATGGCTTTTAACGTATTTGAAAACCAAGGAAATTTTCATCCCTATCGTCCTCAGACAATATACCCAGATCTTTCCAACTCCCTTCATAGATATTTGACCTATGCTTTCCCCATTTTTAATGGGCAACTTCTCATGAATTCCTTTCAACTTTCATTTCAGATCTGTGGGCAGCACACAGTAAGTAGCTTTTGTAATTTTTTGGTAGTAATGGATGTCTCGTCAACATGGTTAGGTGCAGTCCTAACAGGATGTAGAAATCTAGACTAAATAATCTTTTTGATCACCTCTATCTTTGTTTTTGTTTTATCTTTTTGTTTGTTTGTTTTGTTTTGTTTTTTTCTATTTTTTGGCCTCACCGCAAGGCATGCAGGATCTTAGTTCCCCAAATGAGGATTGAACCGGCACCCCCTGCAGTGGAAGCGCGGTGTCTTTACCACTAGACTGCCAGGGAAGTCCCTATCTTTGTTTGTCTGGGGTTTTTTTCCTTGTTATTAGGGAAATAATGTGTCCTTAGGTTGACACATTCTTTGGTATTGTAGGAGACATTTTTGTCCCTGTGGACCATAGATCACTGTATTTTATAGCACTGGATACTCTATCATTGTAACAGATATGTTACTCTTACTAGGATTTAGTATGTAGTATATTACAAATTATCCTGAGGCATTTTTAGGCTTCATTCACTTTCTACCAGTGAACACATTAAAAGCTTTTTTAGGGTAGTGTACATCAGACAAACATCCTATTTAAAAACCTCACCAATTACCACAGATTGAACTCCAGTTTCACAAAAGACATTCTGTTCCAGGGTGATCTAGATTTTTCTGGACACAGGAAGAAATCTTAAACTCTGAGCTATAAACAAACCCTGAAGTACCTACAAGAGATCATGAGTTATTTTGGACCCTACCACATCATCAATTAATCTTACTTCACATTGTGTTTATTTATATATGTGGGTCCTCAAGTGATTTCCAAAATTTCTACTGATATCCAAGTGTGGGAGCTTATGATGGTGGGGAAGGAGTGAAAGGGGGTTGGGAATTAGATTAATAGATGCATAACTTTCAAAGCATCCACACAACATTTGGAAAAACACATTTTATTTGTGTTCAATGTCACAAGGAGCTGGTAAACCCATCATTGTTTTCTTATCTGATATCACTGCTTCAGCTTCCCTATCTTTTACCATGTCACCAACAGTTTAGAAGCCTGTTCCCGTGAAATGAGGAAGAGAATTTCTATTCCATTGACAGAGACACTTAGCTCTACTTTTACAGCCAACATCTGGTTACTCCCACAAACCCTGAAAATCACTCAAAGCCTAGAGAAAAAGAGCACCAGGTAAAGCACTTTGAAGATGAGAAGGATCAACCCACAGAATGATCCATTTGTCCATTAAAAATTGTTAGCATTATTCTATTTCTTTGTAAATGGGCATCAACAACCTTTGAACAAAGTAACTGAAAATGGTGACTTTAGAGGACTTAATGCACATTTTATTTCTTTTCGTGGTTCTTAAAATCAATCATCGTCTATTGAAAAATATATGACATACTCAAGAAAGAGCCTCATAGAGATTGTTTTTGTTCTTATTTAGTCTCTTCATATTCTCCTACTTTTTTTTAAAAGACCCTAAACTTTCTTTGGTATGTGCGTTAAAAGTTTTTCCTCCCCCTCTGAAGTACCTCCATCTGGTGAATTCTACAGGAAAAGGAATGTACATCTTTCTAAGAGAAAGGCAGTGGTACATTAACTTGACAAGCAGCTCCTGATAAGCCAAACTTCATGCTCATACTATTTAAATTTTATCCTTTATTAAGGAAAAAATACTTAAGAAATATTTAAATGGTATATGTGATAATCATAGAAATTCAGTTATGGAAATTACACCATGATGCAAAAGGAATGAGGAAGAGTTGTGTATTTCTTCCTTGGTGAATTAATCAGTGATTCAGAAGGAATAATGCCAAATCTACCCCTGAGCAATGTCTGAAATCTATGGAAAGAGAAAATTAAGTAAAATTTTTCTCTGTGATTCTTCAACAACAGGGTTCTTTCAGCCCCAAATCCTTGGTAATTTTTCCACTAGGACCCATTAGGATCCTTTCTACAGTGATCCTCCTCTATTAATCTCCAAGTTTCTCCTTTTTTTCTCGTTTTAACATCAAGTCACAGAGACAAGAAGACTCTTGATTCTAGGGATGAAGACTAGCCCAGGAAACTCCTACTCCCTGGAACCCCTGACTAGGTAACTCGATCTCACTCCAAGAGAGGTGCTGTTTGAAAACAGGACCCACCTGGAGTCCTGTTCCATTAGATAAGAGTAGGCACGTAGCATGAGAGAGCTGGATGATCTTAGCAAAGATCCAAATGTTCTTGAATTATAGAAGATTGTGGTTTTAACTTGATTTCCCAAACACCTTCTTTCTTTATACACATTATTGCTGAATGGCTAAAGCTGTAGAAATTCAAACAGCAGAACTAGAATTTTTTACTAAAGAATCTGGCATTATGCCCTATCTCTAAATATTTATATTGTTGTGCTCAGTCTCTTGAGGCAATAAGATCCCCAAAGCTTTCCTACTCCTCCTCCTCTGTTGTCTCTCAGCTGTATGAATACCTCCCATAAAATAGCTGCTTTTCACTGTTTACAATAGCTAAGAAATGGAAGCTACCTAAATGTCCATCGACAGATGAATGGATAAAGAAGATGTGGTACAATGGAATAGTACTCAGCCATAAAAAAAGAATGAAATAATGCCATTTGCAGCAACATGGATGGACCTAGAGATTATCATATTAAGTGAAGTCAGAAAGAGAAAGAAAGATACCATATGATATCACTTATATGTGGAATCTTAAACAAATGATACAAATGAATTTATGTACAAAGCAGAATTAGACTCACAGACACAGAAAACAAATTTATGGTTGCCAAAGGGGAAAGAGGTGAGACAGGGATAAATTAGGAGATTGGGATTAACATCTACACACTACTATATATAAAATAGATAAACAACAAGGTCCTGCTGTATGGCACAGGGAACCAGGGAACTATACTCCATATCTTGTAATAATCCAGAAGGGAAAAGAATCTGAAAAGAATATATATATATATATATATATATATATAGAGTTACTTTGCTGTACACCAGAAAGTAAAGCAACATTGTAAATCAACTATACTTCAATTACAACTTTAATTTTTAAAATAGCTGCTTTTATCCCCTTCTGCCAGGCTACTCCTCCTAGTGAGGCAAACCTCTATCCCCCTATCACACTTGGGCATATAGTAAGTACTAGGTCATAAGCGCTGATTTTATTTCCAACACCAGAGAATGGTGATAAAGGATGTAGCACCAGTGTCAGGAACACAAACTGATGCCCCAGGGATGAAAATTGCATTATATTATACATCTCTCATGGACATGCCTAAAGAGATCATCTTAAACTTCAAAATGAGGGATTTAGACTAGACAGATTCAAATATGACATTGTTGTACAACTTCCAAAGTAATTTTGGCCTCTTCCCCTTCAAAGAATCTGAGATTATTTCACTGTGAATGAACCCACTTCATAAAGGGAGCAGCCTGATGTTGTGTTGGGTCCGAAGGTCCAGAGAACAAAGGCAAAGAAATGCAACTACTTTAAAAGATGTTTTATTTCTTGCTCACCTCACCTCTGTATATCTGGAGAACACAAAGGAGGTAAGGAGAGGAGAAGGAAGGATGTAGACTAGCTCCTCCTGCTCTGAGCTCATCTATCATTGTTGAATGACAAGTGACAAGAATGAAGAAGAGTAGAATTTAGGGCTTGTGGGTAGATGAGTGGACCTTAGGTTTGATTCTCACAGAATTCACAGCTAAAAGCTATTTGTGAAGATTCCATCTTGGAGGCACTTCCAGGTCTTATTCACACTGTTGGGTATAGTGAAAATAGGAAATTCTGGTGAGCCATCTGGACTATTGCTAGAGCAGGACCTATCAGTGTAAGGAAGAGATCCTATAGTCCTGTTGTTTCTAAGGCCCCACTGCATCTTCTCTGTGCAGAACTCCCAGCATTGACAGATGCTCTTCCTCAGTGTTACAGATCATCTCCAACCAAGTTCTGCATTTACGCATGACATTTTTAACAGCGGCCCTACTCTGCTATCATCCTAAGTGATCAATGAAGTGCACAGAAAAGGGACGGAAGGGCGGGGACATTCAATGAGTTGCTTATTGCCCAAAAGCCTCATTCTATCACGCCCAGATCAGTGTCTTCCTCGCAAGAAGGTTACTATCTGCAGAGTTTCATAGGAAAGTTGTGAGATATTCATAAAAGGTAACTTCTATACCTATTTTATCAGCTCAGTGCTGGCAGTAATGGTTTCGATATGAGCAGTCTAATCTTTAATTTCATGGACACCTCTGGAAGACTAAAACAAGTGCCAGCCAATTCACTGTTGATCTTGACTGTGTGTGTTTGAAAGAGATACAGAGAGACAGAGACAGAGAAGCCCCAACTCTCTTGGTAGAAAAAAAGAAAGAAAGATATATATTGATATACTCCTCAGGTATGGCCCTTATACAACTCTGCTTTTCCAGATTAGTGTTCAATCTCATCCCTACAAGATGACTTCAACATGCTTTATTTGTTTTTAAGAAAAAATGGTCTTATCCGTAAAAGCCCTTTAAAAGTTTCTATAATCTCACTTCATAGTCCAATTTTTCTCTACCCTGAGAGTCTCTAAAAATACTTGTTAAGCAAATTATTACCACTATAACTCTCTCCAACATGTAATTTTACATTGAAACAAGGTATCTAGGAAGTAATCTGTCTTCTTGATAACACAATATTATAGAGGTACCTAGGCAACTAATCTGTATTAGCCAAACATCCTCAACAAATTATAAATTATATAATGTACATGAAAGCATTTTGTGTGCTGGAAAACACTATCAAATGTTATTGTTGCTGATTAGTAATAAATCACTTTATTTATTAAACACTCCATGAGTGTAGAATGACATAAAATGTAATTAGACACAAAGTACAGCAAAAGCATAAAAAAGGAACACATCCTCTTTCCCCAGGACTGCATCTCTAAGAATGCAGTTAACCCTTATTTGTTCCTTCACACATGTATAAGCCATATGGATGCATGAGTGCCAGAAATAGGGCTCAGAACCAGAGGTCTCTGCTTTGCGCCCTGTAACTTGTGCACACAGCCTGCTGATTCCTTTTATGGGTGGAAATGTCTCAGAACTGTTGGTATTATCTCAGCAGCAGGTGTGGGGAGGGGGTGGTCTCCATAGCCCAGATCACCCAGCTGCAGTACCAGAAGAACTGTTTCTAACCAAGCATGTAAATCCATTCTTATGACCTTAAAAAGACTCACAATAAGAACATTTGGATATTAAAACACTCTATTCTAAAGACATAATTGTAATTGTACTGTTTACTGTTGATAATATACCTCAAACAATTTATTGCCTAGTGAAAAATCAGGGCCTACTTCATATCAAATTCACAGAGTAGTTAATAAGCGCAATTAGTCCCTACTGGGATAGATCCAGAAGTTTGCTGTTTGGAAGATTTTGTTTGTATTTTTCCTGACTTCCCGAGCATTCTCTGACTTCTGAAGTTAATGCTCACCCTTATCCCACACCCCCACCCTGGGGACCCCTCGCTAACTCCCAGGCTTGTTCCTCAGCTCCTCAACCCCATCACAATTTTGGAAGTGACTGAGGTCAATCTTTAAGGAAAAGCATTTTTTCCAATTGCATCCAACTATCACTTAACCTCCATCATTTATACAACTATCATTTATACATTTTTAAGCTATAGTTGGGGGTTGATGGAGGAGAAAAATTTATCCTTGGAGCAATATAAATTACCTCTAGCTTTCCAGGAGAGGGTTGTATTTGCCACCAAAGAAAAGAAGATAAATAATTAACTTGTAATAATCTCACCCCTATCCCCCAAAATATTGAAATCTTTTACTTCTCAAGCAATTTCATCTCTAAAATGTCTACTGAGAGTCTGTGAAAATCATTTCAATATTTTTTATTTATTTATTTATTTATTTTTGGCTGTGCTGGGTCTTCGGTTCGTGCGAGGGCTTTCTCCAGTTGTGGCAAGCGGGGGCCACTCTTCATCGCGGTGCGCGGGCCTCTCACTATCGCGGCCTCTCTTATTGCGGAGCACAGGCTCCAGACGCGCAGGCTCAGTAGCCGTGGCTCACGGGCCCAGTTGCTCCACGGCATGTGGGATCCTCCCAGACCAGGGCTCGAACCCGTGTCCCCTGCATTGGCAGGCAGATTCTCAACCACTGCGCCACCAGGGAAGCCCAATCATTTCAATATTTTGATATTTACTTCTATAAAAATAATAGTATTTCACTGGGACTTCTGACATGACCGTTATTACATAAATCCAGTTTTCTTCTCTTCCTGAAACCATCCAAAAGAAAAACTGGAAAACAAAAACACAAACTATATTTTCAGTAAAACTAGGACATAGATTCCAAAATATTTTAAAAAGGGCACCAAAAACAGCAGAATTCACAGAAGAAACAAAGGAAGGAAATAGAAGCTGAGGAGACAGAGCCCAGTCATGATGGGTCTCAAAAACTGCCAACAAAAATATAATTTCTGAAGGTAAGGGACACATCCGGAAGGGAAAAAACTATAGCCCATGTATATAAAACAGTGCAGAAAAGAGAATAATTTGAAGGTTTTAGAAGACTGCATACACCTAATTCAGATCATAGAAGCTAAGGACCTCATGAAGAGTCATACAGATAAAGCCATGTACAAGAGCAGTTTATTCCAAGTATTTAAGAGTAGTTCAAGATTAGAAAATTTATTAATAAAATTTATCATATTAATAGGTCTAAGGAGAAAAGTAGTATTATCACCTTCATGGAGATTGAAAAAGCATTATAAAATTTAATAATGAAAATTTGATTTAAATAATAACAACAATAAAATAGGGAATTGATGATATGATAGCCTCCAAAGATGACCATGCTCATTTTCTCCCTTCCTCTGTAAATATGTCACTCCTCCATCAAGAGGTGGAGTTTATTCCTCAAACCTTGAATCTGAACTGGTCCTATGACTATCTTGACCAAGAGAGTGAAGAAAAATTGATTTTCTGGTACACCAGAGCCCAGGATTTCCTTCCTCTTAGAACCTAGCTGTCAATGCTATGAAGCCAAGCTATATGGAAAGACCACAATGAGAAGAACTAAGGTACTCTGGTCCATAGCCCCAGCTGGGCTCCCAGACAACTCAACACCAACTGCCACATGTGAATGAGTCATCTTGGAAGCTCCAACCTAGTCAGGCCCCCAGACAACTGCAGCCCAAAATGACATATTATTAAGCAGAAAAACTGCCCAGCCAAGCCCAGTCAACCCATAGAAACATGAGATAATGAAATAAGTATTGTTTTAAGTCACTAAATTTTGGTATAGCTGTTTATGCAACAATAGACAACTTAAACACATGGGTATTTTGTTTATAAAAATCTATCTTAGTCAAAAAGCCAGGGTAATGCTTAATGGGAAAAAGCTAGAAATATTTCCAACAAAGTCAGGAATGAAACAAGGGTTCCCATACTAACATTATTACTTAACATTTTATAGAAAGTACAAGATGATGCACTTGGATAAGAGAAAAGTATTAGAGGTATTTTTTTTAACTTACTCTCTCCCCTGCATTCATTCTACTCTCTTTGCTGTTCCTTGAAAGGAAGTTTCCCTTTTAAAGATTTTGCTCTTGCTGTTCCCACTGCCTGGCACTTACGTTCCCAAAAGCCATATGACTGCCTTGCTCATTTCCTTCAGGGATCCACTCAAATGTCACTTTATCAACAAGGCCTTCCCCAGTCACACTATATAATAATGAACTACTCTCCACTTATCCTGCTTTATTTTTCTGTAGCATTTATCACCACCTAATATATTGCATGCATATATACATGCACTCACATACTACATTTCTTTATCATCTAGCTATTAAGGTGATAGGCCATATCTCTGGCATTTAGAAGAATGCTTGGCACTCAATAAATATCTTCTGAGTGAACAAATGTATGTTTACAAGGACACAATGCCTTCACTTTATAGTTTTTTTTTAATATGTTGGTTCTTCCTTAATTCCAACAATTATTTGTATCCATCTCTATCTTTCCCTCAGATTTTATGGGTCCTTTATAGAAAATATTAGATCATACTTATGCATAAGCACAGAAAAACTGACTAGTTCCATAATTCAGTGAATCCAACTATCTTGCTGTGTAATATTAACAGCTAGTCAAATAAATCAAAATTACTTTCTTTATAACATGCTGTGCTTGAACTATTATTTTTCCTGGTTATGTGGGCAAAGAACTAGTCACGCTTTTGAAAAATTCCATCTTAAAATTATGTTGCATAGCCATGTTGGGAATGGACACACTCACATGCAGAGTAATCAAGAAGATGTGCTTTGGACCAAGCAGCCCTAAATTAGACACTCAACTGTGACATTCAGTGGTAGTTTGATCCTCACCAAGTCACTTAAACTCTCTAAGCCAGTTTCTTCATTTGTAAAATGAGGATACAAAAAGACATATTTCACCTAGGAAATATGAGGATTAAGTGAACCAATGTATCAATATATGTATCAATGTTTAGTAAATGTCAGTGGCTTTTCTATTGTTTTTGTTCATGTGTGAGAGATACCTGACCCAGCTTCTTTGCCCTTATGTAACACCTGACCTCAGAGACTGTATTTTCCCTATTGTTAGTTTCCAACACCCAGGGAAAAGTAAACAACACAAAAGCCCATAGAGTAATCCAACATAGATTAATGTTGGTTAGTTTGGTTCATAAGACACTGAAGTGAGCTAAGGAGTTATGCAGTACACGTATATGAAGATCTCTTCATAAAGAGAACAGTCATGGTACTTGTGTGGTTAGGACACTAACATGTCTGAGACAGTTATGAAATGACTTACTGGGGTTCCTTCTAGACCTACATTTTATTTTTCGTGGTAAAGCCTCTCCACACTGTGGGTTTTGTCAAATCATTTTCAACTAGAGAATCATTAGTGCCACCCTCAAGTAAATTCTTTCATTCTTGTGTATTCAGGCATACTTTCTTCCTTTCTGACACTTGAAAAGATTACTTTTCATAAGTCCTGTTGAATTTAAATTCAGGGTAGGAAAAGCTGTCTTCCTTCCCCAAAACTACACTTTGCTGATACAATAACTCAAGGAGGATTTGAACAACAGCACTAGGGAGAAACGTATGTTGGGGTGCCTGGGAAGTAGGCAATAGGAAAAAAAAAACACAATTTATTTCTTAGAGCCACTTCACTAAAGGAACTTTGCCAGAATATGGAGACTACAGCTGATGCAGAGTTGCCCCTGCAGGAAGCTCTTCACTGCACAGTCTATATTCAAACACAGTAAACCATAGTTGTATTAACATTAAGTCAGATTATCACGTTTCTCGTACAACATTGAGAGGCAATAATAGATAAAACATGATTCCTATAAATGTAACAATTATATAAACACCTATATTTTTCAATTAGTGAGTCTGAACCATTTGGTTAAGTGATTAAACAGTTATCATCTTGACCCATTTTCACAGTGGAGTTTACTCCCAACCCCAGCTGAAGGATGGGGAAACAGTGAAATTCTCGGACCTGCCATCTGTTAGGAAAGACATATTTTCATGAGTTTTCTTAACTCTTCAAAAGCTGAGGCCAGTACCCAAAGAATAGGTGTACCATTCAAAGTTGAGGAAAATGTGAAGATCATGAAAAGTGGTATATAAAAAAGAAATGGGAATGTTACCGGGGAATAAAAAAAAAAAAATAGGGTGCTTTGTATTCTTATACAGCAGTCAAGAGCATGGCTTTTGAGCTAGTACAGAGTGATATATGAAATAAGAAATTTCTGGCCTAACTCTTAATTTCCTCACTTGTAAAGGAGTTAAATACCTATCTCATGGATGTGTTGTAAGGAATAAATAAACTGAAATACATAAATCATCTAACAAGTGTTCAATGCATGAAAATATCATTATATATTGTTGTGATAATTTAAAAGTAGTATCATTATGGAAAAAGTATGTATCTGTATCTGACCTCTTATACAGCTCTAAGCAATTTTACCTTCTCTAGAACTCTACAGACTGGGGAGGGAGATATTCTCAAAGGATTTATTTATTTTTCTTGCCTCATTGTTCTGGCTAGGACTTCCAACACTCTGTTGTATAAAAGTGGTGAGAGTGCCTTATTCCTGATCTTAGAGGAAAAGCTTTCAGCTCTTAATCACTGAGTATTATGTTCGCCATGGGCTTGTCATATATGACCTTTATTATGTTGAGTTACATTCCCTGTATACCCACTTTGCTGACATAACCCAGCTTTTATCATAAATGGATGTTGAATCTTTTCAAATGCTTTTTCTGCATCTATTGAGATGATCATATGATTTTTATACTTCATTTTGTTAATGTGGTGTATCACATTGATTGATTTGCAGGTATTGAACCATCCTTGTATCCCTGGGATAAATCCCACCTGATCATGGTGTATGATCCTTTTTATGTATTGTTGATTTCAGTTTGTTAATATTTTGGTGAGGAGTTTTGCATGTACATTCTTCAGAGATATTCCTGTAATTTTCTTTTCTTGTGTTGTCCTTGTCTGGTTTTGGTATCAGGATAATGTTACCCTAATCAAATGAGTTTGGAAGTGTTCTCTCCTCTTCTATTTTTTGGAAGAGATAACTTTTCTTTCTTTAACCACACTTTCTCTTATAAGCCCCAAACCAGCATTCCCAACCATTTGCTAAACATATCCACGGAAGAATGATGACATGTTAAAGAAATCAGTTCCCTTTCTTTTGATTTTAGAATATCTAAAAACCAGTAAACTCAGACACATTGTGCTCCCAAAATACTATTATGTTTCCTGACATTCATTCTGTCTGATCTAAATCTCCTGGGGTTTCTATATTAATATGAAAGTATTCACCACTTTGGTAACTATCTCTTTACTAATATACTAAACTAAGTTCTTAGGCTGCTTCTTTTGTGATTCTAAATTGTCAAAAATCATATCAAAACTATTACTAGTTCCAGAATGTGATGTATTCCACAAGAAAACTGGCTTGGACTCTTTTAAAAACATCAATAACATAGCAAGGGGGAGAAAAAGATGAACAGACCCCTCTAGATTAAACACGAAGTTTTAATCTGATTGGATCCTGATTTTGTACCAAAATAAAAAGCTATTGAAGATATTCGTAGACAATTAAGGAAACTGTAATATGGAATGATTTAGATTATATTAGGAAATTAATGTCAATATTCTTGGGTGTAATAACAGTATTGTGGTTCTGTAGAAGAATGTCCTTTTTTAGGAAATGCTGCTAAAGTAGTTATGGGTAAAATGTCACCATGTCTGCAATTCACTTTCAAATGGTTCAGAGGGAAAAAATTATGTACATAGAGAGACAAAGCATATGTGGCAAAATGATAACATTGTTAAATCTAGGTGGAGGGTAGAAGGTGTTCACACTGTCCTTTCAACTTTTTAGTATGTGTCAAAATTTTTGAAATAAAAAATTGAGAAAAAATCTTCTTTAAAGGAAGATTTTTTTAAATGATAATTGTGCCCTGTGCTACAACACACACTTTTTCAAACTGAGATGGTTATTTGGTTTTAGAAATAAGTAAGTCTTTTGTTAGAATTGATGGCAGTGCTTGTTTCTGATTATTAACTTTGGAACTGTGCTGAAATCAGAAGGTTAAGTTCTCTAATCCTACTTTAGAACCTACCAAAAGACTTGAGGTTAGAATTACTTTCTCCCAGAGAGGAAATATCAAAATGCAAATGGATGACTTTCCTTAATAAACACTTTTTTTCACTTGGATAAATATTTCCCCAAGAGAAAAATGTGCATATGGGACACATGGAAGAAATTCTCCTTTGTAAATACATTTCTTCATTTTTTCAATGTTCTAAAAGCTAAACACAGCACTCACAAGGAGTTTAAATTGTTTCTGCATTTTTCTACAGATCTATAGATCAAATCCCCCCTTCTACATCCTTTGTTCTTACTCTGACTCCAGAAAGCCATACATGCAAACACACACACACACACACACACACACACACGCGCGCGCGCGAGTGGGAAACTATTTCAATAGACTTTGAGTAGACAAAAGAGGATGTTTCGTGAGATATACTCTGCCTATAGAGATAAGAGAAAATATGAGCAAGAGAAAAAAATCAGAGTTTCTCTATTATTAAACAGCTCAGCACTAGCAGGAAACAAGATGACATAACCTAGAAATCATGATCTGACAAAACATTGACCAGCTCAGTTTAATCTCATGAGAAAAAAAATTTTTAACTTAAAAAGAATAATTTTCTTTTGTTTCCCAAGTACTCCACACAACAGTTGGAACAGTTTGAATGTCAGATCAATATCGGTCTCCGGAAAAATTTAATTTTAAACATTAAAACACATCTTCTCTTGAGAGTCATTATTATTTCTTAAATCTTCCTCATTTCCCTCTTAGGCCAATAGCATGAGAGCGGTGCGTAACATGGCATTCTGTTAGCTACTCGTCAAAAACTCCAATTACACACCTGTTAAGCTTCAGTTTAATTATGCCTCCAAGGGGTAATTTCTTGTTGCATTTTCCAAAGGGTATCTAAATACGGTAGAAACAAGAAATATAACTGAGAAATGCTGATGAAAATGTAGGTATACATTTTGTAAGTTTGATTTTATTGCGAATTTATACTGTATTTGAAGGTTAGACCGCATTAATTGATGTGTATCATTGGATGATCTCCATCACTCCTGCTCTTGTTATCACAGCACAGTGAGATCAAGGGATTTTTCACATGCTCCTCATTCTTTAGGAAGTACAACTTAGGTGTGAAAGGAATTTTCCTTGCCCCTTCAGCCTGGCTGTTCTCCCACCCTGCTCTGTCCTGCTGGTCCTGCAGCCGCCAAGAATTGACAAGCTCCAGACCATATTCAACTCACTTCAGATTTATTCTAACGCATTCACCTCTTGGCCTTGGTTTCTACCAGCAGTAGATCATGGCATAACATGGCAAATCTTTCATGTAGAGAAAAAATTTTCCTTGATAACTCATAAGTGAGAGATGATGGGGGGGGATTGTAGATTTCAGGTGTATTTAGAACACTAAGTCAAATCCATCTTAGAAATGTTATTAAATGTAACTCCAATATGTTGCTTCCTTGTTTGCTTGCTTGTTTCTTTGTTTCCCTCAGGCACAGGAAAAAAATATAGTTCAGGCCAGACCACTTTTAGGAAGCTGTGGAAATTGTTAAAGCAATAGTCATCATCAGCATAGTATAAAATTAACTTTTCAAAAATCAGGGTCGGGGAAAGTCTTGAGCTGTGTACTGTTAGTTATGCTTAGGATGATAATACAGTCGGCATAGAATTCATGGAACACTGCTCATGCTTCAGGAACTGTGATGAAGACTTTGATATATATCAGTACATTTTCATGGTGATCCTGGGAGGTAACTGTGTTTCTCCATTTCTGGAGATGCGGACGATGCAACACAATTAAGAAACATGCTCCTGGTCACATCACACATAAGCAAGCAGCAGAGTTGATACTTCATTCCATGCTCATAACCATAAATCCACATCACCTTGTCACACCGTAGGCTGGGTGCTAGGCAAATCAGGAGCCTAAATTCAGCCCATGATCTTTCTAGGTGCTTACATACTGATGAGCATAATTTATTCAAATGAATAACAAATCATTTTAAAGTGGAAATAAAAATGAAAATTCTTCAACAAAGTTGACCCGTGTTACCAGAAAAACTTGGGGGTAGTAGCCTCATAGACTTTCCGTGGTTCCCATGTCATTCTAAGAACATTAGAATCAGCAAGTCCAAGTACTGATACTTTCATTGACTCTTTGGGGAAATTTAAATGGCTTCAAGTTGTTTCTGAAAGTTGCTTTGAATAGAACTATAAATTTTGTTGTCAGAACCTGACCTGACTAACCCTCTGCACTTGCCAAGGGCTTCTTCTCTATTTCAGGGGCTAAGAGAGTCAGCTCAGAGTGCCTTGGCTGTAATTTTGTGATGGTCACTGCCATTTACCTGCAGGACAGGGAAACATGAAAGCAGACTTCTCTCAAGATGAGCAGAGGAGGGGAAAGAGAAGTTTCTTTAATAAGTGTGTATGATATTTTCTGGAATTAAGGACAGTGAAAAGGGAAGACTATCAAGCAAGTCAACTCTATGCTAAAAGACCAGAGATGAAACTCTGAACAACTAAAATAGAAACCTTTGTGACTATCTGACTCTCTCCAGTCCTCAGGAGCAATGTCTCTGACTTGCATTTCCTTTATAAAGAGTCACAGAATTTTATATTTTATTCTGTATGGTAAATACTCTGTAAATATGTTAGAATGATAAGATGAATAATTTATAATACTGAAAATAGGGCCTTTGAGAAAACCCTAAAGGAGCTGGATTTGGTTAATAGGAAGAAGCAAAGGCTGGGAGGTGACTCATGGTTAAACAAAAATATAAAAAGTTTTAATAATAAGGGTATGTGTATGAAATCTTGCCAATTGTGACAACATGGATGGACCTTGAAGGCATTATGCTAAGTGAAATAAGTCAGACAGAGAAAGGCAAATATCATATGGTCTCACTTATATGTGGAATCTAAAAATAACCGAATTCATAGATACAGAAAACAGATTGATGGTTGTTGGGGACTGAGGGTTGTGGGGTGAAGGAAGTCAAAAGGTACAAACTTCCAGCTATAAAATTAATAAGTCCTGGGGATGTTACGTATGCACAGGGACTCTAGTTAATAATAATGTTTTTCATATTTGAAAGTTGCTAGAAGACTCGATATTTAAAGCTCTCATCATAAGAAAAAAAATGTTACATACATACATACATACATAATTTTTTTGTAACTATGTATGGTGACAGACGTTAACTAGACTTATTGTGGTGATCGTTTCACAATATACACAAATATCTAATCATTATGTTGCACATCTGAAACTAACATAATGTTGTATGTCAATTATACATAAATAAATATTTAAATATTTAAATAAATAAAAACCAATAGAGTCCCTTTTAAAAAAAAAAAGGAAAAGAATATGTGAATACACTTTCTTTCTGGAATAGTCTAAGCATAGTTGTGTTTAAAAGAAAGAAACTAAAAATCCCTTTCTTTTTTTTTTACAAATTTATTTATTTTATTTATTTTTAGCTGCACAGGGTCTTCGTTGCTGCACACAGCCTTTCTCTAGTTGTGGTGAGCAGGGGCTACTCTTCGTTGCGGTGCGTGGGCTTCTCACTGCGGTGCACGGGCTCTAGGTGCGCAGGCTTCAGTAGTTGCAGGACGCAGGCTCAGTAGTTGTGGCGCACGGGCTTTGTTGCTCCACAGCATGTGGGATCTCCCCAGACCAGGGCTCGAACCCATGTCCCCTGCATTGGCAGGTGGATTCTTAACCGCTGTGCCACCGGGGAAGTCCCAAAATCCCATTCTTTTCTAAGGTATATATTTATTATTGTCATCCAAACCATTAAGTACTTTTTGGCATGAAATATTACTACATTAGTGGCTATGTGGAGCAATTTGGACAGAAATCTTACCCTTTCCTTTAGGAATTATAGCTTAATTCCTGCAAAGCCTGTTACAGCAACAATATAAAAAATACTTGTTGGTTGATTGATCTCAGAGGGAAAAAAATGATATGGATGAAGATGCAGAGGGCTCCAGGCAGCAGAAGAGAAATAGTGAGTAAATAGAAAGATACTGGAATATTTACATTGAGTATGTGGCAGAAGCAGTGAGGGAGAGAATATACGATCCATGCCCAGCACAAGCTGTCAAGAAAAACAATCAAGCCCACAAACTATAGGACCATCTTATAATCATCTTGTTATTAAGTCTCACAGTGGATACTCCGTAAACACCTACTGGCTTTATAGAACAAGTAAAAACGTAATGAAATCAAGTTATGTCAGGATTTTGCGCCTTGTAATAGATTATTCAAGGAAAATTATTCAGCTCATTTAATGTAACTAAGACATTTGTAACTGGAATCCACTGTTTACATTTTCTCATTTGTGATAATGGTTCCATGATACGAAAATTATATTTTGCTAAGAATGTGTTCAACAGCAGACTAAGTATCTCAAGCTTTGATTTCAAATTCAATGATTTCAATTTCAAATCCATGGCCAGTCCTCTCCCAATATTTCACTTGCTTTCTTCCCAGAGCACTTGTGAGAAATAACGACTAATATAATATAAAGTATAGATATCAAAGACAGACATTGCTCAGGAAATTTCCTTTGAAGTTATTATCAGTTCTAGAGTATCTCACAAAACTCTTCTCAGAGATAAGTTGAGCACAGCGGGGGAGGATGGGGGGCACTATACATGTGTTTGTTCCATGGTCCTTGGAGATCTACATTTTTTTAACGTGGATTTGAAGCAGTGAGTCAAAAATGCAATGCCATCCTAGTAGTATTAATCATCTATCCTCTAAGCTTTCTGGGAAAGCAACGACCAAAAAATTTTGCTTCCTCCCTAGTCTTTGATACAGCCATAAATATACAAGAAAAAGAAGGAAAGAAGAGATTTCTAATCCCATCAATGACTTGCCAGCTCTCTTTTTCTTTCTTTTTTTTTTTTCTTGCCTTTTTTTCCCCCATGCATGGATCACATTTGCCTGTTTCTTTGCATGTCTCATAATATTTGATTAAAAACAGGACATTTTATATTCTTTTCCATTATGGTTTATCACAGGATGTTGAATATAGTTCCCCGTGCTATACATTAGGACCTTTCTGTTTATCCATTCTAAATGTAATAGTTTGCATCTACCAACCCCAAACTCCCAGTCCATCCCTCTCCCTCCCCACTCCTTTGAAAAAAACTGGACATTTTAGATGACATATTATAGCAACTGTAGGTACTGATTTCCCTCCCTGACTCTGGGGCTTGTTATTTTTGTTGTTTGTTTTGTGACTTGGGTGGATTATTTTAGGACAGTCTATTTCCCCTTCTGTGGGCAGCCTCTGACGTCACTCCGCCGAGGTCAATGCATTGGCATGTGTATGATCATCCTTGGATGAGAATGGATTTTGCAGGGCTTTCTTTTTCTGATTTCTCTATTAGCTGACTACCTCTGTTGATACCCCAAGTTGCTGCTAGCCGCCACTCACTGATGGCTGATTGCACTATTGTTTTTGATAACACCTTGGTACCTAAATTTTTGCACAGCCTGATCCAATAAATTTGGTCCTCTTTGCAGGGGTTGTCTTTGGGGAGACTCTTTAAGGTTTGTTTCAACCCTCTAGTTCTCTCCTTAATTGTCTCTTTCTCTGGTTCACCCTGTTAAACTTCTAGGTCGTCTACTCTATAGCTTGTTTCCCACACGGAGCTACCAGCCTCCTCTTAATTGCTCACCACCAAGATCCCTATTGTTTTCCACAACAACCTTAGGCATGAACTTCCCCATTCTCTGTTCCAAATAAAATCAGTTACCTTAAGCAGAGTAGTGCTCTTTGCTCTTTAATATTCCAATCCCTCCAAGCAAAGTTTCTGTGCCTTTGCACTGGAATTGCAGCCAAGACGGTGGCCCACTTCTCCCAGAGTGATACCCCTAGCCTATGAGTGGAGCTCTGAGTCGGGACAATAGACCCTCATCTTCTCGATTTTTTCCTCCTGGCCTGGAGTCTTTGCCCTGTAAGTGAGCTTGGGCAGAAGCATTTAAGACTCAATATTCTCAGCCTACTGTCCCTGGATGAGAGCTTCTTTTCTGAGTGGGAGATGTGTCAGAAAAGGAGACAGGTTCTCTTGGCTATGTGTGTCTGGAACAGTGCTTCTGCAAGACGGAACTACAGGCTGGGGATGAGAAGTGCTGGTGGCCTGCCTCTCCCAGAGTGAAACCACATCCCTAGATGGGGAACAAGGTGGAAAGAGAGCCCTGCCTGCTTGGCTACACATGCCTGGATAGTTTTATGTTTTAAACAAATGCTTGCCCCCCGTGTCTCTGGGCACTCATTCAGAAGAATGACTTGCCAGTAGTTTTTGGTGACTTCAAGGGAGGATTTAGGATTTATTGACATGACGGAAAGCAAGTACAAGCCAAAGACACTCACATTAACTACCTTTATGTGCTTTCTGCAGCTTTGCAGATGACAGGGACATCGATATCCAGTTAACTTTGCAGAGCAGTTAGTTATGTTGTTGACAGCTTAAGAGGAAAAGTGCAGGCTGGAAACACTGTGGGGGGAAGGGGGATGTAGGGGAGTACACCCAACAATGGCAAGTGGAAAATTTCTTTGAAGTTCTATGTTTTATCTTTAATCGCCTTATGAATTTGGCGTTCATAATATATCCTTCTTTGTTTTAATGTGAAAATGAAGTGCTGTTATTTGGTTGTTTTTTGGGAGTTGATGTTGCAGAAAGAAGCTCCCCTTTTCTCTTTGTGCCTCATTAACTCAAACACCGTTTGGGAAGACTGGTCTTATGGAAAGGCACATATTAGCAATCACAATAAGTTTCTTTGCCATAATTCTCCTTAAATAAGCCACTCCCCACTCCCATTTTGTGAGAAAAAGCCATAAGCTCTTATCCAAACTAAACACAACTATCCACAGACCTATATAAGCAGTTATGTCGTACAGTTATACAAAGGAGATAACTCAGAGACGTAAAATGAAATAACCACAATTATTTGCTACATGTAGTATTTTTATATAAATGAAACACTCTAAAACACAGTTCAAAAATAAAGGTTCATTTTCTATTGAGTTTTACAGTTCAGATCGATAGAGGGTATATACTGTGTCGACCCCATCACCAAATACAAGGAACCCACCAGATTCCAGGGGGCATGGGAATGTATATTGTGGGCATCAAGATATTCAAAATGATAGGGTGGCCAAATGGAGAACTATAGTACTTGTACCTTCTTCTATTTTTTTTTTTTTTTTATTTAAACAAAAAACAAATTAAAGAAAAACTCCCAAGGGAAAAAAGTGATAACATACACCTTCAGGCTCTCTCAACTCCCAATCTGAACAAGCCCCTCTAAAATCCAAGGAAAGAAAAGTATTTCTCCCCTGTATGTCTCGAGGTAACCCAGATGGCATCATTAACTGTTCTCTCCATTGGGCTGATCCACCAATGAGCACCAAGGCTAGCTCCTCCTACCCCCCTGCCCTGCACAATGACACGCTGGCTTGAAACTTGGTATTTCTGAAGTGCCAGCAAAGGATTTGACCCAATGACCCATATTATATTTTGCCTAAAAGGTTAAGGATAGCCTGAGCAGTAGTGCCATGAAACAGCCCCTCAGCAATTGAGGAAGGCTTAACTCATGGCTCCTGTAAACATGATGTAGGGAACACATTAACTACTCTGGAGAGCTGATCTTTTGAATTAGGCTGTGAGAGCCGTACACTCTTCCCCAAGACAAACAGCAGTCATCTCCACAGTTGCACAAAGGGCACTATCTCTGATGTGATGCCAAAAGAGGAGCATCATGACCAGCACGTTTTACAGGTGAACTCCTACAACTGACTGTCAATTGAGTAGCAGCACCTATTCCTGCTCAGAACATGTATTAATACAACATTCATTTCTGAAACAGATACTTCTATTAATTTCTCTTCCTCAGTCTCATCATCTCTAAGATGGGGATAGTAGAGCTCTGATTTCATAGGTTTTTGGGGGAGGAATATGTGCAGTGGATGTGCTCATAAAAAGTGCTTGGCAGTTTGTACATTGCAAGAAGGCAATAAATTTGAGCTATGATTGCTATTATTGTTGTTCTTTGTGAAAACATTAGGGACGTTATCAAAGCAAAGTAATGCCTGATTAAAAATGAGCAGCTTTGGAAATTAATAATGGCTTCTTTATTTGGAACAGCTGCCAAACCTCAAGTAATATAATATTAGTGAGATAGGTCGATATACATTATCTTTAATCCTTAAAATTCCACAAAGGTATTAAGATCCCAATTTCAAAAACAAGGAAACTGAAACTCAAATATATTAATTTGCCCAAGGTTTTACAGCTAGTCATAATATAATTAGCTAGTTTGTTATTGCTAGTATTAGTTTGTTACAGCTAGTATTAGTTTGTAGAGCTAGCTAGTTAACAACTAAACTGTAGTAGTTTGTTTGTAACTGCTATAGCAAACTCCAACAATTCATTGGCTATTCACAAAAGCATATTTCCAGCTCACTAAAATCCAAAATCAGTGTTTCTAATCTGCAGGCATTTGTCTTTCATGTGGAGATTCAGAGGTCCGGATTCTTTCCCTTCTGAGCAACATTGCTCCTCTTTTATGGCCGAGATCACTCAGTCACCCATACAGCAAAGGAGGCTGAGAAATGTAGTCTACTTATGTGTGCAGAGGGAAAAAAACAAACAAACAAACAGATTTGGTGAACAGTCAGGAAATCTCTGCTACAAGCTTTGAAGTCAACAAAACTTGTTTTGAATCCTGGCTCCACAATTGACTAACTATGTGATCAGGAACAAGTTACTTAAACTCTCTGAGTTTCTTCATTTGTAAAATGAGGATTACAACATCTTCATGTGGTTGGTTGTGAGGATAAGCAAGAAAATAATAATAACAAACATCCAACATTCCTTAAGTGCCAGGTCACATCCACATTATCTCATATAATTTTCACAAGCCACCTATAAAGTAGAAAGTATTGTTACCATCTCTATTTTACAGACTGAGGTTGTAGTAGATGAGGTACAAAAATCACCAAAGATTGTTCATGTCCCCTTGTATCAACATCCTGTACAATGTGATTTTGCAGTAACTGTCATCAAAAGACAGATCCCTACCCATGAATCTGGTCTGGCCTTGTGACTTGCTTCAGCCAACAGAATGTGGCAAAAGTGACATTGCCAATTGTCAGCCTAGACTACTAGCTATTTTGGACCTCCTGCAACAACAACATCAATTAAAACAAAATCTGCCCAAGATCACAAAACTACATAAAAATTAATTTTCAACAAATAAAGGAGTTCTCAGGTAAGCAAAGCCTTAGCTCTGATGTCATTATACTTGTCTCTGATTGAGACCACTCACACATGGGCATTTGTGTGTACACAAAAGCAGCAGCGTTTATTGAGAACAGCATGAGTCTTGGAGTCAGCCATGAATTTAAATACAGTGCCCAGAGTTTACTGGCTGCGTGATCCTTTCTGCATGTCAGGGTCCTTAACTGCAAAACGGGTGTGTCTACTTCATGGACATTATGACTCATCCATCCTTCACCCCTCTGCACATTGGCTGCGGAAACTGCCGGACCAAATTTGTGTTCTATCTCTCACGGATCCGTATACAGGAGCTTACACCGTGCTTTTTTTTTAAATAAATTTATTTATTTTATTTATTTTTGGCTGCGTTGGGTCTTCGTTGCTGCGCGCGGGCTTTCTCTAGTTGCGGCGAGCGGGGACTACTCTTCGTTGTGGTGCGCGGGCTTATCATCGCGATGGCTTCTCTTGTTGCAGAGCATAGGCTTTAGGCACGCGGGCTTCAGTAGTTGTAGCATATGGGCTCAGTAGTTGTGGCTCGCGGGCCCTAGAGCACAGGCTCAGTAGTTGTGGCGCACGGGCTTTGTTGCACCGCGGCATGTGGGATCTTCCCGGACTAGGACTTGAACCCGTGTCCCCTGCATTGGCAGGCGGATTCTTAACCACTGTGCCACCAGGGAAGCCCCACCATGCATTTTGTATAATAACATGTTCTTTGCCTCCACTTAGTTTTTCCCTCATTAATTTTCTTTTCACCCTGATTGCTTCACTTTATGAAAAACTTATATTTGTTTTGGCAAGCCCCTTTAAACCCTTTCTGGAAAAGCATAATATTGAACACATAAAGAACAAAATTGAATAATTTATCAATTACTGATAAATAGTGGATCCAGTACAATGTAATATCGAGTCACTGAATAACTAAAAAACCAAACATTCCCTCATCACCTCAATCACATCTATGGAAATATTAAATCCAAAGTGTTTCCATCTAGTTCCACAGAACTCTGTGTGCATCAAGGTACTAAACCAAACGAAACTCTTTCAGTGCTGGTGCTTCTGAACATTACTTAGCCTTACCTCCGAGTTATCACAGTATAAACCCAACAAGGGAAAAATGTTCAAGATTATTTTGCTTCATTGAAAAGAAAGGCAAAAGACCCAACTGGCTACATTAGTACACAGCATATATTATTTAGAAAAAGATGTATTTTTTAAACTATGCAAATCTGACCTCAGTGTAAACCAATGTATAAATCTGGGACTATGATCTCTTCATGGGTAAATGCTTACAAACTGACGGGTCTGGAAAACTTCTAATATCCCTATCTACCAAGATTTCCCTGGCAGTCCAGTGGTTAAGACACCGTGCTTCCACTGCAGGGGGTGCAGGTTCGATCCCTGGTCAGGGAACTAAGATCCCGCATGCCGCAAAAAAATAAATTAATTAAAAATTTAAAAATCCATACCTACTTATGGCAGGGACCCCATAGGAGACGTTCACAGTCACACACAGTAGCTCAGACGTTCAGAAACATAAAAAAAGGGGACAGCTAGAGCCCCGACTTTGAATTCCAAGAGACTGGATCCTAATCCTGGCTTTGTCACCTATTAACTGTGTAGCTAATGTTACTATAAGATGATTTTTGACCTTTTTATAAACCCAAAGGAGACCCCGTAGCTCAGGGATTCTGATGTTTCAAAGACCCAGTTTAGGAGTGTCTTATGCTTCCCTCCCCAACCCCTAGCTTTCTCCTGGCAACTACCCAGGGGACTGGGCCAGAATCCAGAGAAGGGCCCAACCCCAAGTCTGTTTTCCATCACCTTCTCAAGTACTCACTTTCCCCTCCTCCCTTCTCCTCCTCTTCTTACTTCTCACCACTCATCTCTAGTCCTCACCTTTCACCTCTGTCTTCAAAATATTTCTCTTTCAATCTCTCCTCTTCCATTTCATGTGTAAGCTAAAAGCACAACATGCAATGAAGAGTCAAAAAAGTCCTGAGTGTTTAAGAAAATTGGGCTTGATAATAAGCCAGTGACATCAAGAACCTGGTAAGTTTCCAGAAGCTGTCTTCAGAATCTCTACAGAAACTACATAGTGGGTAACGCCTGGGCTTTGAAATCAGACAAATTTACATTCTACTCCCAGCTGTGAGTCTTACAACTAGTGTGTTCTTGGAAAAATCATATAAGAGACTCCTTTTTCCTTAACTGTTAAAGAGAAATTGAATGAGATAATTCACATAAAGCACTTAGCACAGTTGTCTACATGGCAAGTATGCAGAGAATGTTAGCTATTATTAATCCTGTTATCACCTCCCCCTATTTCTTGTACTTAGCTTTTCTTTGATGACTAGGATTCAAGATAAATTTTTAACCTTTTTTTTCTGTAACAGTATGTGGGATAAGAAAACTTCCTTCTGTTTTTTATATACATTTATAAGAATTCAGCTTTACTATATGCTATCGTGGGCTAGTCTAGAAACCTAAACGCTGAGGGGAGGTGGGAAGGGAGGTTGGATTCCAAGTTGCCAATTCAGCTTGACAAACCAGATCACAGTCTGTTTGCAGGTTTATAAGAGGAGACCTTAGAGTCAGTCCTTGGTGGAAATGGACTCATTAACTCCTTTTAACTATTCCCTGGGTTCCTACCCAGCTCCATGTCACAGGTCTGGAGACAGAATTGGAAGGGGATGCAGAACAAGGGTGGAATCAGAAAGAAGTGGAACTAACTCATCAGGGAGCATCCTAAGAGACATAAGGATCTTGGCCCTTCTTGTCAGATGAAGTGAAGAGTGGAGTAACCAGATCAAAGACTAAGCAGAAGTTTGTGTAATTATGTTGAAATAACACACTGAGGCTTTCTCAGTAGACACACTCAGTATGTATTGGCTCTGCAGACCCTCAACAAGTCTCCTGAGCCGTGGACTTGGAAGGGTTCATCCTATAGCCAGTGCACAGTTCTAGGGCAGCATCTCCAGTGGCCCTTACCAGCTCACCAAACGTATCTGAATTTTCCAAAGCATGAAATTTGATATGAAAACCTATGCTGTCTCTACCCTCTTTTCATCACTCTTCTGTTTCTACTTCCTTCTTGCTGGTAGGCCTAGAACCTAGTATAGTCTAGTAAGTTGGTGAAAAAAATAGAGAAAAAAATCAAGAAGGGAAGAAACGATGAAAATTTTCATTGCTTTTTGTCTGGGAGGAAATTAGATAAACTTCTATTGGCAAATGCAAACTATCTTTTTTCCCATATAAAAGTGAATTGTCTCCTCATATTTGAATATGTCCTTGGGTAAAATCATCACAGAGGTCACTGCTAAATCTTTCTTTTGTCTCTCCTCACCTATGTGTTATATCTGAAATGAAATAGATTTCCTATGTAAAGTATGCTTGTAGCCCCGAGTAAGTGTCACATAAAAAATTATGATGTAGATCATTGACGATATATGTTTATCTTTTGATTAGTATTCTGAAACATGTGAACATACTTCCTTTCATGATACAGTGATTCTACAAATTTGAATATGGGCAAAATTTTAATAATTTATGTCAAAGTAAGTGTGATTAAATTGAGTGGAATATTTGTAAAGCTAAAAAAATAATAAAATACGTCAGTTTGGGAACTCATTGACTTACATGCCTTAAATCTGAGTCAGATTTCCCCTGATACTAGTGTTGAAGAAAAAGGATTTTCTCCCTCCCATCCAACCCAATTTATTATTTATTTCTGCTTTTTTCCATTTAAGCTTCCTTTGTCATTGTAAGGTAATCAGAAGGAAATTCCATATTTTGCTATTTCAAGTCGATGTCAGAATCAGAAAAATGATGAGAGTTTGGCCTCCTAGATAATGGTCTTTTCTTCTGCAGTTACATAAACTCAATACTGATTTCCATTTCCTAACACTGCTCTCTTTCCTCTATTTACCATTCATTCATTTGACAAATGTTTACTGTCATGCTGGAGCCACAGTGAATAAGGCAGACACAGTCCTTATATCATTGCAAGTTACAGGGGTAGTCCTGGCTTCAGATGAAGCTTTATCCATGACTTACACAACATCTTTCAGCCCTGCTTTCTCGGGAATGGGTCCATGCTCAAAGAGATTTCTTTTCACAGCTCCAAAAAATGGCTACAGCAGCTACCTCCTTATCCTTTCACTTTCAGTCGAAAAGAGGGTCCATTCCCCCTATACCTCAAATAAAGAACCTGGAATTGAGTCTTGTTGGTCCCAGTTGGTCTGACTTAGCTCATGGGCCAACTCCCAACCAATCAATGTGATCAGGGATATAGGATATGTGATGGACTTACAGTAATCACAGCTCACTCTTAGAACTACTCAGAGCCCATTGCATGATGCTGAGAACCTCACAGCACTTGTAGGAAACAGAGGAAGGTATGAAATGGATGCCGGAAGGAACGAGGTACATCCACTATACTCCCAGTCCTTGCAGAGTTAATTAGCCTCTGTGGAATGGGCAGGATGATGGGAACTCACCAATTCAGTGTATGCATGAATCATTTCTGATACATGAGGGCTAACAAGTGTGTAGTCCTGGGAGTCTTCCCATAGCAACAGGATACAGGCTGATTGTTCTGTTAAAAAACAACACTAAGCAGCCACCATATGCTCAGAACTGCTGGCCTCCGGCAGTGATCTAGAGGTGAAACATTTCGTGTCCGATTAGCCTACACTTTGATTCATGCAGTGCCTAAGAATTTACCTTCATTTAAGAGTCCAAGGTTTCAGATCAATTTGACAAGAGCTGCTGTAAGTTAAAGTGTTTACAAGGATGTTAGTTTCCTCAGTGAATCATGATTTAATTTCCGTATGTGGAGCTGGTTAGAGAAAACTGCAAATAGTTGGCTCCATTCAAATCTCACATTAGTAAAAAATATTCCTTCTCCACCTTGTTTACAACCTTAAGTATTGGATTTAATTCTAATCTCACATGTTACATCCCATCATTAATCTAATGCTCTCTGGCAGTGGTTCTTAATCTTAACCAAACAATGGAAGCACTTGGGGGGCTTTAGAATATGTCTGTGCCTAAGTCTCAGTCCCAGAAATTCTGTTATCATTGGTCCAGGGTGTGGCCAAGGTTAAGAACCATGGCTCTAAGTAAAATCCTGTTAGGGATGATAATGTGTCTCCTAGGAAACCTGCCCAATTTGCACATGCAACTAATTGAGATGCTAGAGCCAATCAGTTAAGAAAAAGTTGAAGTTGATTTAGGATCAAATCAAATTCAGAAATAGGGAGAAATGTTCCCTAGATCAACAGCAAAACACCTATCTGCCTGCTTTTGCCCCCACCACCATACGCACATCTCCACCTCTCTACTGCCACCCCCTGGTCTAAGCCACCATCATCTTCCTGGGCCACTGCAACAGGCTCCCAGTTCTCTCTCACCTGCTGTCACAGCGCAGCCAGAGTGAGCTTCTTAAAATATAAATTAGAACATGTCACTTCCTTCCCCAAAAACCTTCAAAGGATTCCCACTGCTTACGCTAAAAAATACGCAAGCTCTCCAAGCCATTGTCTGCTCACCCCCCTCATTCATTACACGATGGCCACACTGACCTTTCATTTCCTCCACATCTTTCCAATCTCAGGGTCTCTGTGTGTGTTGTTCCCTCTGCCTAGAATGCTCTATACACATACATACGTACACACACACACACACACACACACACCTGATCTTTTCCCACTATACACGCATTCTTTGCCTTGCTCGCTTTACTTATTCCTATAGTCTCAGCTTATATGTCACTTCCTCAAAGAGGTTGTCCCTGACCCCTAATATAAAGTGACTCCCCAGTTTTATACTCTCTTAGTGCCTGATTTTATATCTTCCTAGGATGGGGTTACTTGTACAGCATCTGGCTCCTCCTCTAGACTCTAAGCTCCCTGAAGACCAGGGTGGTTCTGTTTTGCTCACCTATGTATGTCCCAGTACCAAGCATTGCCCCAACCCATAGCAGATGCTCAATAAATATTCAGTGTAAATGAAGGAAGTGTATTTTATTACACCATTTACTTACACTGAGGGATATTGTAAAAAATAGCTTCTAAAGGTAAGTGTAGTCATATTTACTCAAGATGATGTTCAGAATCCTTTTCACTACATTATATTGTTATAAGTGTTCTCTTTATGAAGAGCCATAGGAGAGAGTTTTTTACTTTCAGTTCTAGGAAGAGTAATGTTTTTCTTGAGTAACCAGTTGGTGTTTTGCTACTATATTCCGAAAGTCATACTATTTTGATTCTATAATGATTCTATTAATCATTAACCAATTAGGCTTCCCTCTTTGCTTTGACTGATTAGAAGCTCAAAGCCATTTGTAACCCTCCCCAACAGTCCCCCCACCCCTGCCCCGCCAGCACCAGAATAGACTCTAGTGATATGGATTTTGCATTCTAACCTTGCTACAGTTTAACCTAATCAGTCCTTCATTGTCCCTCAGCTCATTTTTAATTATAATGTATTTGTAAACCATCTTAAATACTCTCTGGAACTAAGCAAGACATAGTAAATAAATTAAATAATGAAAAATAATTTAGTCAATGAAAAGAGAAAGAATATCTATGTGATGAGTTGTGTTCCAGGAGTTTCAATAAATGACACCTCTTTTCGCTGCTTGAGAGAGAGAAAAAGGAGTCAAATAGAAAAAGAGCGGAATGGGTTTAAGCACATAACCCATCACAAACAGTAGTGGAAAACAAAGGCTTATGGAGGGAAGGAGGGAGGATGAGAGAGAGAGAGAGAGAAGAGAAACAGAGCTTTTACATCTGTGTCAGACAGATCTCAAACGGAAAGGTGAAGGGCTGAACAGGGCCTACCCAGTTACCGTTCTCAAACTTACCAGTCAGATCATTCTCTCCACTCCCCTGGGGGCAGTCAGGCCAAGAGTATTAATACTAAGTGATGCCTTCACGTGGGAACATTAAGCCAAGGGAAAGGATGTCCACTCTCCCCAAACATTATTGACTTATAACATTTATTTCAGCTAGTAGATATTTTATAACATAAAGTTACTGTATCAGTTTCCTATTGCTGCTGCAACAAATTACTGAAAGCTTATCATCTTATTTCTGACCTCCAGAAATGTATCTCATCAAACTTACTGGGTTGGCCCAAAAGTTTGTTCGGTTTTTTCCTGTAAGATGCTACACAAACCCGAATGAACTTTTTGGCCAACCCAATACAATCAAGGTTTGAGCAGAGCTGCATTCCTGCAGGCTACAGGGGGAAATCCATTCCTTGCCTTTTCCAGCCTCTAGAGGTCACCTTCATTTCTTGGCTTAGGGTTCTATTTGCATCACCCCAACCTCTGCTTCCATCCTGACATCTTCTCTGACTCTTCTGCCTCTCTCTATCCCTTGTAAGGATCCTTGTGATTACATCAAGCCCACCAGGTAATCCAGGATAATCTCCCCAACTCAAAATCCTGAACTTAATCAAATCTGCCAAGTCCCTTTTGCTATACAAGGTAACATATTCACAGATTTGGGGGATTATGAGGTGGGCATCTTTGGGGGACCATTATTCTGCCTACAACTGTTACACGAAATAGATATCTGTGGATGTCCCAAGGTATGAATTTGGGATATGCTTAAAACCATATCAAAGAACTGTCTCCAGTGTCCAGTACCATCCATTCAAACCAGTCCATGTATTCCAACAGTTCAGTCCACAGACAAGATATAAAATGCTTTTTCACCCTGGAAAAGTAGTTCAGGGATATGCCTAAGCTGATTTTAACCCTAAAAAATAATCACTCCTTCCCAATTAATAGCTCTCTAGCATGCAGCTGTGATGAAAGAGGCTATTTTGTTATTCCTCCAGCCTGGACTTCACCATTCCAAAACTCTCTCTGCCCTTTCCACCCCCTACTCCTAACATCTCCTAACCTCCCTTCATTCCTCCACTCCCAGAAGTGCAACGGCGTCATAAAGATGGGATAAGAAGCATCTCTTAAGAACAGGAATGTAAAGGTGAGATAATATTTAACAGAGAAATTAGGAAATTCTCCACAATTGTTCAAGAAGGATTTGCCTGGATGTTTAGACAATTTTTCTAGCCCTGCTCCTAGCTCTAGGTTATATACATAGTTTATTTCTCTTGCCTTTCCTTACTCTTTTACATTTATACTTACTTATAAGCCCCCAAAGGTCAATGCCCCTATAATTCTCAAGGTGAAAGCCCTTTAGAACCCAAGGCAGTACCATGCTAAGGGGCATTCAACAGATGCATATCTGTTAATAGATGCATGTTTTTCAATAGTGCCATCATTTGCCTGTGAGTGCCAATTCCTAATTCCTTCATATGCCAAAAATACACTCATCTGGATACTTCAAACACACGTAGGTTACAGATAATATTTTTAATCATTTTCTTTCACTGCTGTAGGCTACTGCCCCCTTCTTGCCTATCTCTGCTTTCCTCCAGGCATTTCTAGTTTTAAGCAAGTCAGCACGCGTTGACTTGTAAGGCTATTCCCTTCTCACCCTTCTTGAGATCATATACAAAAACAATTAGTTACAAATGCCATACCTCACAGAGAGCCAGAAGACCTGATCCTTGGACAAAATCTGAAAGAGAAAACTCTTTGCTGACAGTTGAAGGGCCAGCCAATGTGATGATTTTTTTTTTTAAACTGTTTGAATTTATCTCAGGAGGTATGATTAATGTTCATTTACTCTCATTAATTCTATATTTTTTAAAAATCTGTAATGTAGTTAACAGGTGTGCTTTTCTATTTTTCTCTCCTCCTCATAACTGGGAGTCAGATTTGGGAGCAGAGTCTACAGCTCTAGCACCATCCACCACAGTGCTCCTGGGAAGCATGGAGTTGGAGTGATGATAGAACACGTCCCTGGCAGAGATCAGGGTCAAGGGTTTCGGCTGCTCCCCCCAGACTATGAAATTAAGAACTTCAAAGTCTGCCTTATGTCACACAAGCCTGGATCAAGGTTGTCTCAACTGTCAGTGCTGGAGACTAGCCAAACACTCGATTACTGTCTAGCTTGGAGTGTGCCCAAGCCATGGGTTCAATAGCTTTCCTTGTTTCCTAGAATTGATCAGTTTCATTTCAAGAATTGCGTCTGTTAGCCACACCAGAAAGTATCACCAGGACCTCCTGCTGTGATTTCCTGAGTGCTAGGAAAGCTACAGTCTCACATAAACTCCCCTCCTGCATACCAGATGCTCCTGAGGGCCTATTAGAGATTTATCAGCCGGATGCCATTCTCTCTAAAATGTACACCCTCTTGTTGGGGGCAGGGCAGATTTGAAGCTATCCATTTATTTAACAAATACCCATTTATTGAACATCCATTATTTTTTTAATTAATTTTTGTTGGAGTATAGTTGCTTTACAATGTTGTGTTAGTTCCTGCTGTACAGCAAAGTGAATCAGCTATACGTATACATATATCCCGTCTTTTTTGGATTTCCCTTCCCATTTAGGTCACCACAGAGCATTGAGTAGAGTTCCCTGTGCTATACAGTAGGTTCTCATTAGTTATCTATTTTATACATAGTAGTGTGTATATGTCAATGCCAATCTCCCAATTCATCCCACCTCCCACCTCCCCCTTTGGTAACCATAAATTTGTTCTCTACATCTGTGTCTCTGTTTCTGCTTTGCAAATAAGATCATCTGTATCGTTTCTCTAGATTCCACATATAAGTGATATTATAGGATATTTGTTTTTCTATTTCTGACTTATTTCACTCTGTGTGATGGTCTCTAGGTCCATCCACGTCTCTGCAAATGCCACAATCAAGACACTATGCTGGGTCCTAGAAGTTGGTCTTTGCCTGTAAGGCGTTCACAGTCTACTCAGTTATTAAGTGTTTGTAGACCTCAATGTGTTGGGGAGGGTGGTGGGGGAGAAAAGAGGATATATTTTGATAAAGAAGAGGAAAGAAGGATACCAATTCCTAGGCCAGAGAGGAGGAAGTGGGGTGAGGGGAGCTCACCCAGAGAAGGCAAATTTGTCTGATTTCACCAGCTGCCCGTTAAGCTGTGTCCACACAGGTCCTTACAGTGGACAGACAGACAGCGATAGTAGCTACTTCCGCAGGTCCAGAAACACACTTGTGTAAATTAGGTCACAGAACTTCAAACAGACACTCAGAAATCCCCACATAGAAGAAAACACATTGGTTTGGTTTGGTTTGGTTTGGTTTGGTTTTTTGGAGTATAATTGCTCTACAATGTGTGTTAGTTTCTGCTGTGCAATTAAGTGAATCAGCTATACGTATACATGTATCCCCTCCCTCTTAGACCTCCCTCCCACCCGCCGCATCTCACCCATCTAGGTCGTCACAGAGCACAGAGCTGAGCTCCCTGTTTTTTACTGTACTCCAAGCTTCTGAGTATAATCTACTGAAATATTGAAATAAATGACTGAGAAAATCAGCCCATTTCATCGTCCCATTTGCCCCAATCATTTGCCTCCCTCCCTTTCCTCATGCTCTCACATTTTGAGGTCAATTTCCCCTCACTAATGATCCAAGGGAGTGAGACAAAATTTTCCAAGCCTCAAGATTACTTGTTTCTAATTCCATCTTTTTACGGTCCTCTTTTTTGGCTGCAGTCCCTTCCATGCCTCAAATCCCTACTGAGGAAACTGGCAGCCCCGTCAGGAGGCTTCCCCCATTGCAGACACTTTGGGCTCTTTGCAGGACCGATAAGGTGACTATGCCCCACCCCCTTAATTTCTGAAGCCCAGTGAGGGGGCAGGTGAGAGTGAATACTCCAGCTGCGGACCAGATCCAGCTTCCTTTCTGCATTGCCTTTGTGGGGTACACTTGCGTGCATATATATATATATATATACACACACACACACACACACACCATATTTAAGGGAAGGATAAGAGCCTTGTCACTTGAAGTGAGGCCGGCAGAGCAGTAGCAAGGGCACCAGCTAGAAGCTTATTAGAAATGTAAATTCTCAGGCCTCACCAGACCGACTGAATCAGAATCTGCACATTCACAAGAGCCATCATTACCAGCCAACCCCACCTCCCCATCCTTCACCAAACATCCTCATGATTCACATGCACTTCTTGATGACAGCAGGGGAAAAAACAGCTCCGGCTCTTCTCTCTCCCCATCTCACACTCGGATGAAGGGCCACCTGCTGCATGTGCTATCTTTTCTATCTCCATTTTGGAGCTATATTTCTTGGAGCCTGAAGAAGAAGCTCTTGCCTTGACTACACCAAGGATGCCTTCTATATCATTAATAGAGGGATGCTTTGGGTCATTGGTGACCAAGCCATCTGCAAATCAGCACCTTTATTTATCAGCCTCATTCTTCTATAGCTCATGTCCTGTGTCCCTCACCTGCCACACTATACACCAACTGGCACTGGTATCAGTTCTCACCTAACAAACTCTGTCACAAAAAATATTCTTTTATTTATTATCTACTTGTTGAATCATTATGATAGGCCAAATATTATGCTATACACTTGTCCTCTAGCTGAGAGCTTGTAGATCAGACTGTACAGTCCTAACGTAGAGCCCTTGTATTAGTCAGCGTTCTCCAGAGAAACAGAACAAATAGGACGTGAATATATAGACAAAAAGATCTATTATAAGGGATTGGCTCAGGTGAGTACAGAGACTGGGAGTTCCATATCTGCAGTGTGGACCAGTAGTCTTAAGACCCAAGAGAGCCAGTGGTACAGATGGAGTCCAAAGGCACTCTGTTGGAGAATTCCCTATGACTCAGGAGAGGGTGGGTCTTTTCATTCTACTCAGACCTTCAAATGATTAGATGAGGCCCACCCACATTATGGAGGACAATCTGCTTTACTGATTAAAATGTTAATTTTATCCAAAAACAACCCCCACAGAAACACACAGAATAATATTTGACCAAATATCTAGGCATTCCATGGTCCAGCCAAGTTGACACATAAAATCAGTCATCACAGCCCTTATTAGAAATTCATAATGGGAGGAGAGGAGAGGCACAATCATCACAAGGTAGGGACAGCAGAGCCGCAGCAAAGGTAATAGACATGAGTTGGTGTGGCCTTCCTGACCATGCCAACACTTTGGTCTTCTGCAACATCCTTGGTCTACCCTTGTCCTGTTATCAGTGCCATCATGGAAGACAGGACTCAGTAGCATGTCATTCCATCCAGAAAAGAACAGGCCAGACAGAAGTGACAAGAGTTTCTTTATCAGCCCTCTCTCCACCCAGTCCTAGGCACCCCTGACAGCTAGCCACTCAAGAACTGAGCCCAGGCCCATACGCCCTTCCTGACACAGCCAGCTCAAATCAGAAGTTTAATAATCCTTCAGAATAGGTGTGGGTTTTCCCAGCGGAGAGTCATAGGACAAGACCAAGGGAAGGACAGAGAAGCCACAAGTCAGAGAGCTCTCTGGGTGACCAGGTCAATTTAGGGCAACCCTGGAGATATCCAAGCTAGGCCCAAACCGCCTAGGCATCTAGACTGAACCAGCTCCTGGACCTGCGCTGGGGTGGGATCCACACTGGGCTTCTGAAGATTGATGCCAATTAGAATAACCCACCCCCTTCCCAAGTCCTCTTTCCTTCCTCTCCATCTTATTTCTCACTCCCACCCCCATTTTTGTCCCCAGCAAATTTGACTTCTTTTTCCCCTCTTTGATATGGTAATTTCTCTGTAGTTAGTGGCAAAGCCTCCCCAGCTCCACTGCCCTACCAGGTCCTGCACGCCTAACTTCACATTCTCTAGACCACAGTGCCAGTGACCTGTGGTATTCACACCCCTCCACACATGCAGTCCTGACCCTGTGTCCACACAGCTTCCACTGGCACAACCTCCTTTTGCTTCTGACCAGTTAGTGATGACTCAGGAGGACCGTCATCTTCTCTCTATCCACTTTCTACCCTTGAGCCTTTCACCTTGTGGTCTAGCAGAGTCTGCAGTTCCATCTACCTATGGTGTCCTTGACAATGTGGTTATTTAAACTGCTGAGTGTCTAGGGGTTCCAGGAGAAAGACATGGTGCTACTATCCTAAGAGTCTGGCAAACAACCCCTTGACTTATAAAACAAATATCTGAATTATAAACGTGTCAGGGACACAAGAACAGATATTATAAATGTTTATTATCCTTCCCTTCCTCCTTTTGCTGAAGAGAGAAAGTGCCTTTGGCTACTCAGATTTCCTCTCCTCCAAAGCCCAAAGGAGAGTGCCAATCAAGCCTTGGCTTTCTTGTGTGGCAGAAAGAGACCAAGATATTTACAGAAGGTGTGCTGGTGATGAACGGAGAGAAGGGACAAAACTTCAAGGCTATGGTAGGCTGAGAAAAATACTGAGAAAAAGATGATTTTAAGAGGCAGTGCTATGGTTTATAATTTGAATCCCCTTTTGGTATCTTTATCTTTCACTTAAGGTTAGAGTGGTTTATGAGGACTTTAGGCTGTTAGTGTTGTGTGTCCTTGAATGTGAAACCACATGAGACCATATACCACATGGTTCCCCACTTATTTGTTACATTTTTTAAATACTTGAAAATGCACAGGAACTCTTCTAGATTAATGGTACCTCACCTAAAATCTGACAGAAAAGCAAAAACATGAATACGAATTCAAAGCCTCACATTGCTAATCCACTGACCCAGTTGACCTCAAGTGCCAAGAATTTCATGAAGCCTCTTTCTAGCTTTGGGTGACAATGCACACCACAGGTTCTGATGGTAGCTGACATTTGGGGCATCCCTTTTACTGGCTATGAACCTCTCCTTAATGGGACTGACTAGCCATGAACTTTACATTGCTAACAAGCATCCCCAAAATTATACTTTTCTTTTTAGATGGTCTGAAGAAAAACAATTGGGGAAAAACATGTGAACAAGGACATAAAAGTGGTAGATGTTACCCTATGCAAATTCTGAGAAAATACTTAATAAAGTTATACAAGATGGTCTCTTAGATATTCATTGCAGAAAAGAGCCAAGAACCGTTTTATCTCAAATTGTCACACATCCTCCTTTGATCATAATTAACCAGCAACTATTAATATTTCTTGACAGTTCTTAAGAACTAGAAAATAAATATGCTACCTGTAAAGAACCCCATATTAGACTAAGATAAATGAAATAAATAAAGGGAGAAAACCACAAATACATAAAGTTCTAGGATCCTGAATAACAAAGAGGCAAATGAGTAAATATAATCCAGGACAACAACCATACACGAAAGTAGAAAACAGAGAAAAATCACTTAATGTTCTCCAAATAATCTTGTAACGCTTTGGAAAAGAAGTTATTGAGAGCAGAAACACACACTCTAAATATTCACTTGACTACTTTATTTCACTCTGCCTAGACATTGTTCTATATTTAGAACCAATTTACTGCTGTTGTCTTTACAGCTCATATTATTTCTTTTGGTTTGCAACAAATACATTTGGCAGATTCCAACATCCTCAAATGCACAGTATTTTCTTGGTACCTACGAAATGCAAATATAGGTAGAGCATTAGTGGTTCATCATAATTCTCTGAAAAAGATGAGTTGCTCTGCAATACACAGCTCATAAACCTCCACTGCAGTAGACCTATTCATCACATGTTCCTCCTCATAAAAATATAAGCTTGGTCCTACAACCTAAAGTAAATCTGGATAAGCCTAAGACAAAATTAGAGAGTGAACCAAGAAGAAATGGTAGAACTTCCGTGATGGGAGACAATTTAGATGATGTTGACTCCAATCTACATATAACAGTAATAAGAACAACAAAATAACCACAATTTTTAAGCACCCAAATATCTTTTTTTTTTTCTGATTTACATGTTCATGGTAACCAAGTATGGAAAAAATTTTACCTCAATGTTCTTTCAAAGTTTCCATTGTAAGGTTGTTCCATAACTGATAAGGGCCAATCCCCAACTGCTGAACATTTAGATTGTTTCCAACTGTTACTGTTATAAACTTTTTGGTGATATATAGTCTTATACGTGTATATTCTCGCGCACTTGTATGATTTTGCCTGAGGATACGTTGCAGAAACAGGATTGCCGAGTCAGAGGGAGACCCTTGGTTAGACTTTTGATCTATACTGCCAAACGACTTGACAGAAAACTTGAATCAATTTACATATCCTCCAGCAGCATATACCTGCCACCTCTTTATGTATTCACCAGCCCTGGGTGTCATTCTCTTCATCTTTGCAAATTTGACCAGCCAAAGATTGCATCTTGTTTAATTTGATTTTTTTTACTCCAATATTCATTGGCCTTTTATTTACTTGTAAATTTTCTATATTCTTTATATATTTTCTTTTGTTTTAATTATTATTCTTGTTAATCAGAAAGCACCCTTATGCATCAAAGATAATAACCTTCTTGACCATTTTTCACAATATATGTGAACATATGTGACTTTTTTAGTCAATATATCAATCATTTTCTTTATGGTTTTCTTCATTTGCTTTTATATTTTCAGAGTCTTTTTTTTATTTCCAAACAGTAACCAACTATCTAAATGCCATATATTGACTACTTCATCTTTCCCCATTGCTACTTATCATATACTAAATCATTACATATGTAGCATAGGTTCAGTGGCTGAGATTCCTGTTCTGGATCATTGATTCTTGCACTGATGCTATACTGCTTTAATAACTTTATAATACATGTTAACGTATATTAGCACAATTATCCTGTCATTCTTTTTTAATTATTAGCTATTCTCCCCAACTAAATTTTGAATATAACTGCTATAATCACTCTGTCATGTTCCCAATTCAAAAATTCTATTGGAATTACTATAAACATATTAAATTGAGAAGATCTAACATCTTTATGATACAGAGCTTCCCACCCTAGACCATGAGCTGTTTCTCCATTTTTCTTCTTTTATGTTTCTCAGCAAGTAATGGGAAGACCTTTTTTTCATAAAGGTCTTCCCATTACTAGACACTTCATAGTTTTTGTTGTCCTTGTGAAAAGGATATTTTCCATCATATTTTCTAAGTAGTTACAGCTGGTACCTGATAGAATTTTTATGAGCCTAATAATTCATTGAACACTCTTCACAGGAATACACTATTCCACTTTTATCATCACCTAGGTGTTTGGATTTCCTTAGTGACTATTTCTAGACAAGGAGGGGAAAGGACTGCTGCTACACACAGACCATCTTGTGCCTGTATTGTGTGTCAGATAGGATCAAAAAGATAATATCTGTGTAGCATTTTATAAATTTTAACTTTTTTTCCCTTATATTACCTCATCTGTTATTCACAAAACTTTCTAAAGTGAACAGGATGCTCTAGAGTCATCGAGCTTATCATTATTCTCATCTTAAAGATGAGAAAACTGAAATTCAGATCTGAATCACTCACTTAGAGAGTTTGATAAAAATGCAGACTTCTGGGCCCCACACCAGGCCTACTTCCTTGGAATC